>NW_006911419.1:0-74950 GCF_000523455.1 Bipolaris oryzae ATCC 44560 | reverse complement strand
ATCTTGGTCTAGAATACTATACGTCTAGCGCGTCTCCTCTACTAGCTTAAACTAGGCTATAATCGCGATAGGATCCTCGTAAGCGGCGCGCTAACTATGTAGTCTTCTAGTCTACTTTATCTAAAGCTCTAGCTAGCTTTAGATAAAGCGTAATACCTAGTTCTTACTAATAGGCTATAAAGGTAGATCTTAGCTACGCGTAGTAAGTAATACGTCTGCCATTCGTCGCACGTCAATAATATACAGTAGAAAACCACGCTGGTTAAGGGCTAGGATCTATTATACGAGAGACTGCTCTTTAATAAGTAATAGCTTTTAGTTAATAGAGACTATCTCTAATCGTGGCTAGGTGCCTTAGACGCGGGCATATAGTATTAATTATAGCATATTATACGCTTTTGTAAGAGCGTAGATAGATTGTTTTAAATTATTACGATAAGACGCGATAGCAAGACTTATTCTGCCTTCACGAGAGGTCTNTATAGAGCGTTGTTGTCGCGGCATGGTGGTGGTTACGGAGAGAGTCGCGTCAGGTTTGGTGGGGTGCCCAGCTTACTGGTTTGCCCAGCTTACTGGTGGAGCACGTTAGATAGATCTGTGCTGACATAATCAATCTCGAATTTCTTGACGCTGAACCCCAATGTTACATGATATCCGACTCCGCATACCAATGTCAGTCGCAATCCCCTGCACGCGGGCCACCGCCCAGCGTGTCGCCTTTCGCTCCATACGATGCAAACGGTATGCAAGCACCGAGACGGTCGTAGTCGACGCCGCTCCTACAACAGCGCCTCCTCCGCCCGCCAAGCGTGAACAACGATTACCACGAGAGGATCTCAGCCAGCGCCTGCACAGGGCATTGTACCCCGAATACTATGGCGAGAACGGCCAGCCTATCGATGGAGCATTGAAGACACACACAAGGCGGAAACAACCGTCCAAACCGATAAGTGCAAAGTGGGAAGCCGTAATGAAGCAAAAGAACGTCAACCACACATTGAGTACGCATCCATACACCTTCTATAACAAACCCCAATTGCTAACCCCGCCACCACCCCCAGGCCACCAATTCGGCGTCCCAATCTTCAAGCAATCCGCACGCAACATCAAGAAAACCTGTCCTCACCCAATTGCCGCCGTCACCGCTACGCAAATCAGCACCCTCGACCCCACCGGCGCCCGCACCCGCCTCTTCGCAAAAGACAACCCAGAATGCGCGCGCGTTGGCGACATCCTGCTTGTCCGCCAACGCTCCGGCGACCCCTTCGCTGGCGTCTGCATCAACATCCGGCGCCGGGGCGCCGACACCGCCATCTTGCTCCGCGGCCAGCTCACCCGCGTGGGGGTGGAGATGTGGTATAAGATTTACAGTCCGCTGGTTGAAGGGATTGAAGTTGTGCAGCGGGCTGCTAAGCGGGCTAGACGCGCTAGACTGACGTATATGCGCACGGTGAAGCATGATCGCGGTAGTGTGGAGAATGTGGTTAGGGTGTATCTGAGGCAGAAGGCGGCGCTGGGGACGGCCGAGGGGCAGAAGAAGAAGGGAGGTGCGGCAGCGATGGCGGGGGGGAAGAAGAAGGTTGGGAGGGGGAAGAAGAGGTAGGTTGGCAGCTTCTGGTGCATGTGAACGGGGATTTGTACCGCTGTTGTACAGTATTGTATCATGAAATCAAGGGCCTTTATGCCATGTGCAAAGAAAAATGACTGTGCGTTGTGTGTGTATATTATGCTGTTGTCAAACTTAATTTTATGTGGTTGCAGTGAGATACTTTATGTTCGTTACTCCACCCCCCCCCCTCTAGATATGTTATCTTGACATTTGGATATTTCATATATATGTGTGTGTGTATGTCTTCATATGTTTACATCCCTTCCTTTCCCAGCCTTGCTAAACTTCTTTCTTTCTTTCTTCCTTTTTTTCTTCAGCGCGTCTCTATGGTGTATTTTATACTGAACTAAAAGGAGGACAAAAAAAGGTTAGGGTGGTCTCTGGGGGGGGGAGGGTAGTTTACCTGGTTTTGTGTTTTACTTGGATTTGGTGCTATTGATTGCAAGGTGTATGAATCGTGGGTATGCGAGTTCTAGGCGTATGAGCTGTGGGATATGGGTAAGTTGGAGGTATTTGTTTCGTTTTTTGTTTTTCGTTTTTCATTTTGCGTTGTGATGTTTGTGGTGGTTTGGCTGGGTTGATGTGATGTTCTGGGTGGTAGATAGGTAGGAAGGTGTATACTGGGATTTGGGGGCTGTAGGTGGATTAGAAGGAGTGAGTCAAGGAGGTGAGGCGGGAGGAGGGTTTGTAGTAGATTTTGGGTTGTTTCGGGGAGTGAGTGTTTTGGTGTTGTAATTCTTGGTGTTTAGAGTGGGTTGAAGTGAACTTGGAGGGATCCAGATGATTCCTTAGCATTGTAGTGATAGAAGATATAGAAGAAAAGAACTGTTGTGCCAACCCCCTTTTGGTCAACGAACGCAAGAAATCAAGCCAAATTTCACACACTCAGCTTCTCAAGCCTTTCAATGATCCCATCTAGCTGACATACCACGTCGTTGTATACTGCAGACTGCAGCCCCTTATTGCTCAGCTTGTTCCCGAACCCAAAGTTGCATTCAAGACATTTTTGTGCGATTCGCTGGTACTCTGGACCCAATGGAATCCTTCCATCTAGAACAAGTCTGCGAGCAGCGAAAACTGGATTGTTCTCGTCCATATTCGTCATCTTTTCTTCAATCGGCGTCCAGTAGGCGATCTCGAGCATTGCAACACCTAGGAAGAATAGCGTGGTGTTGTTGATACCGTAACGTGTTTGTTCTGAGATCGTTCCAGTGTTTTGCTGTAGGTCCTCCATTTGTCCGTCTGCTACGGTAGTGGGTCGTGATATCTGCGAGTTGAAGTGTAAGGTCTTGAGAGCTTCGACGTTGAATGAAGATCTTGATCCAAGATAGCCAAGATCTCCTAGGCGCCATCGCTCAGGAAGCCAGGGGGTGTCGTTGTACTGTAAAGTTGCAACTGCCAGTCTATGTGCTAGCTTCAAGCGATCCTTGGGTTGCAAAGCATCGTACATTTCCTCTCTGAGCGCGTCCTGGATTGTAGATATAGTAGAAGTTGCCGAATTATCCAGTTGCGGCTTCGCTGCTCTCTCCTTGAGGTAGAAGAGATGCTTGTACATGTGCGCGCTCTCCAAGTAGCCAATACATTCCTTTGCCGACTTCAGCAACCGTGCCTCATAACACTCTCGCAGATAGTCACAAATACTCTTTGTCTTGCAAAGATCAACTCCGAATGTGAATAGCGTACCAGTAACATCTGTGTTGATCTTTGTTGGAAGTGGTGGTGTAGGTACTTGGAATTGTACACGCCGAGCCTTTTTCTTAAGAGCTGAGTCTCTCGAAAGATCACAAGATGCCTTTTTCTTCAAAGTCTTGGAAGAGCTCGAGACGACAGGATTGAGTAGTTCGAGTGCTAATTCGGAGCACATATCAGCACTCTCCTGGATCTTGGACGTGTTTGGTAGTGTGTCTGCAGACGTACTTGTCGATTGTACGAATAGCCAGATTGTAGATTCTGGTAGTGGCGAGCTGAGGGCGATTAGCGCATACCAAGAAAAGCCATCTATATATTTACCTAGAAGAATTTACATAGCTGGACTCGCGACAAGATATAGCAAGGTCCAAGGTTACGTCATGGTTTACATCGGCATCAAGGCATAGTTTAGCGTCATGTCCGCAGTGCGCAGGCTGATCACAATGCCAAACTCCACAAAGAGATTCGTGAAGCTTTCGAGAAACGGTTTGAATCGTCTCGAATCGATCGGGCAGTTTGACATGTTGGATACAGATACCTGAAGGAACTTCCTGCTGCTCAATAGCAACAACTTGCGACCGAAGCGAGATTAGCTCACTGTTCCGATCTCGCAGGCTGTTTAGACATTTTTCGTATCTCGACTTGTTGAATGTAAACTTCAGCGGTTTGCTTAAACGTTTGTAAGCTGTCTTAAAAGACTCAGTCTACGACAAGATTAGCATATGATCCTAGTATGCTTGAAGTCAGGACGAACCGGTAACTTCTGGCTCAAAAAGGGATCAAAACCTTCCAGTTCTGATGCTATATCCTCAAGAAATAGACCGGTGTGTTGAATGATCTCCCCGCAAACGTCGTAGTTGTCTTGAAGTATTGCTCTCAATTGGTCTTCAGTCTCTTGGTTTACCCACCTTTGGTTATTGTAGTCCTTAAGGTCAACCTTTGTTTGCTTTTTGTTTTGAATCGAACCCAGTAATAACCGTACTTCGTTTAGGAAAATTACTCTTATGGCTTTAAATTCCATAAAAATATCCTCAAGCTCTCGAGTGCAGCGGCGGAATGTGCGTATCTTGTCACATATCATTGAGTAGGACTTGACAACTTCCAAAAGGATAGGTAAAATGCCAACTACTAAACCGGCTATCTCCATACCGGATATCTCCCTAGAGGTCTGAATACAAAGAAAAGAGAAGCATGGAAGAGCAATGTGGCAGTCTGATCGCGGCTGGATAGACGTCTTGCGAAAGCGCTTCATCATGCACAGCCCCGCACACTACACAGCCCCGCTTCAGCCTGATGTGCTGTCGATGAACAACAAAACAAACTATTTGAATCTTACAGTCCGTCCACTTCTGCGTACTGCACCCCTGAAGTCGAGTTTCCAAAACCCCGATCGTTCTTTTCACCTTCGGGCCTCAGTTACGAGCGACACTTGATGCGAATTTTGACCAATGACTTCAATCGCCTTGAGCTCACAGATAAGTAGGGAAAACATTGAGAGGTGGCAACAGGAGATATATTCGAGGCCAGAGAGAGACCATGGAATGATAGCCCACATGTTTGATACATGCCTCGGGCTGCTTCGAAACTTGATACAACACTCCAGTCCTACATGGATCAGCACACCTGGAAACCGCACACTCCGGCAAGGCTACGCCACGTTACAACTCTGGGAGCATGGCTATGGGGTATCTGAAGGAAGACTTGACGATCGCCTCAAGCGGTCAACGGAAATTCGACAAGCCACCGTCGAGATCCTGATCCATTTGTGCGGATGTTTGTTAGACGGTGATTCAAATGTCTATTCATGCAACGGGAAGTACTGATTAGAACAGGAATGTCGAATTTTGTCTTGCCGCAGGTGAAAGATGCCTCAGTCCAACGTCAACAAACAACAGCCTCAGAGCTTTATCGTGAATGGAAATGGTACTTGAAAGCTACCGATGAGAGCGAAAGTGAGGATGAAAGCGACAGTGGCGACGATCATGAAGAAGAAGACAATTTACCAACACGAGTAGATGTGATGATCCGCAGATTAAAGACATACATAAACTGCTTAATTGGTCTTGGCACTGCCTTGGAATGCCCAGCTCCAGATGAATCCCACGACGATGAGCCTGGCGTGGTAGGATTGGGCCCGCGTTTTGCGCACGACTATCACACTGATCTGATACAAGCGAAGTATCCAGTTGCTGATGTATATTTAGTGCAGGTTTTGGGCAAAATCAGCTGGTCGCGTTTCTTACGTATGCAGCGTGAACGCGACAACAACACCGCTGCGACGCCTGAGTTACAGGGCCTACTAGCACCCCTTGCCACCAAATCCACTGGCCTTAGTTCTGAATTTCAGGACTCAGGGATTGGCACTTCTCTCGCAAAATCACAGTCATCGTATGCGGAGTCGACTGTATCGTTCATGACGAGCATATCGGGTGGCGAGCGAGTCCGCATCCCACCGCTGCCAGCAGAAGGGGAAAATGGTCAGCCCTTTGAGTGTATCGCGTGCGCAAAAATCGTACGGGCAGAGAATAATCGGGAATGGAGGTATGTCGAACCTCACGATTCATCAAGCTTGTACTCATTTGGAACAGAAAGCACCTCTTTGGCGATTTGCGACCTTACAACTGCTTCTATCGTGAATGCCACTTCAACGCAACCGCATTTACTAGCCTCCAAACTTGGAAAAATCATCTAGAACTCGAACACAACCTTGGACCCGCATGGGAAGCGATTGAATGTCCACTTTGTTTGGATCTCACAGGAGATGGAAAGAGCGCCATCTTGACACATTTTGCGAGACATATGGAAGATATTGCTCTTTTGGCTTTACCACCTGCAGTAGAACCAGATGCCGAGTCAGAAACAAGTATAGAAAGGCCCTCTAATATCAATGAAATGGAGCCGACATCCCCAAGGGAGCCAGAACCAGCTCGATCGCCAAGCAACCCGCCCTCATCGCTGCATTTAAATGCGCAACCACGGCCACAACCAGACGTTCCACCACTGAACTGGGATTCAAGAGACCCAAAGAATCTACAGGAGATCAGTGATATCTTAGATATGGAAATCCGCGAGTGTGGACAGAACCCGTCGAAATGGAAACCAAACGAGTGGCCTGTTCAGCAAAAGATCAGAGAACTTGTGGACAAGAAACTCCACGAGCTTCAACAAGAATCCATCATTGAAGGATCAGAAGAGTGGCAGCATATCCGGGAGTATGTGGAGAGTATGGCCAAGCTCTTGAGTAAAAAGGCACGCGAGATACGCGAGCATGGTGCAAAAAATTCGGGTTATGAATCAGAAGAGTCGCGGGACCTACAGGACACCAGAGAACTCCGAGACGAGAAGGAGCAAGATCATGGCCAAGAACCGCCGGGCCGTGCTAACTATGTTCGATATCCCATTAAACGAGCCAAGCGGTCGTTCGAGGGTGATACTACCATAATGGGCGGCTATCTTCAACTCGAGTCTTTCGCAGGAGGCATATATCTCGTCGTTGTAGATCAGAATGAGCCTCATAACCAGTTATTAAGAGAGCAGCTAAGCAAGGGCATTGAATGTCGAAGGGCGGGAGAAGCAACACTTCTCTGTACCCAAAAGAATGGGACGGCACTATTACTCGATTTCCAAGATCCCGCCCACTGTAAATCCGTCTGGATACATATCGAAGAGGCAATAGATGACCCTATACACGCATATCAAATAGCCAGTACTGAAAAACCACGTGTACTGGCTTCCCCACCGCATACGAACCGTACGAATCCACCAGATCATGCACCAAACTCGCCAAGTATCACCAGTGACGATGCATTACTACCTGAAAGCCTTGGGGAGCCGTTTCTAGAGCCGTCCCAGCCCTATTTGTGGAAGTTTGGCTCAAATCCCAAGTCACCATCTCTCAATCCATATGTACAAGGCAAAGCATCACCACCGGTCGGAGAGCCACTTGAAACATCGACCCTCAGTTCTCGTCTCCGCGCAAAGCAACCTCAGGTGGAGGTCTCTTCGCCAAACGAACCTTCTTTTGGCCCGCAGCAAGACGTTGAGACACTCAAGATAGAAACTCACAGTGGAACGGGAATGATTTCCTTGATAACAGCTGGAGCAACTGCAGCAAAAACTGCAGGAAGATATGCTAAGTCCTGGTTTGGAGCCAGAAATGTCACAACACCGCCTGGCAAGGACGTCGGACCATCATCCAGCCAGTCAAAGCAAACAAAGCCCACTGGATCTGATTATCGCGATACGAAATTTTTTGAAATCTCAGGGACAGGCACATCGAGACGGTTTTGGATTTGTTCAAACTGCGGTGATGACACAAGGCCCATTTCTCAACCCGTTTGTATTCTTTGTGATCACCCAATGTGTTCCCTCTGTTGTTTATATGAAATGCCTCTAAAAACAAGATGATCTAATCTTCTGAGACGTATGCTTTCATGCTCCTGGTCAGAATATATGCGAGCTCTTCTATGTATAGAATTTTCAAGAGATTCATTATATACATTGGTAGTTAAGATAGATCTGATCACCTTTTGTTGAACTTATCCAAAATTTTCATTTCTGCTAAGTCTTTGTAAACCCCCTACTGTGCCCTATCTCTCAAAAAAGGTTTTATGGTCTGCGACACTGCTTTTCTGGTACTCATTATAGCCATGTCTCGAAGATTGCGGGTCCTGGCAATATTTCTTCAATACCTTTTGCTTGTTGGATGCTCACCCAACACATAGTGCGATATGAAGACCTCTCCAACATGTTTACAATGATCTCCTCTATGTCCTTCCAGCAAAAGCAAAATCTATTTCGAATTTTGTTAGACACAACTCCGTGGAAGCGTGTGATTGCAAAAACAATTTCATAGGGCCATACTAGCCAGGACGTTCGAGGGAAATACAAGACGCTTCATGAGACACCTCAAGATACACCTTGGATTGTAGTGAGACATAATTGGCGCTTTTAGTGATCACTTTGATCGGTTTTCTCTCAGGTGCTGTTACTATCGAAGCATCTAAATCTAGTTTATCCCATTTGACTGAAGGCTAGACTCTGTGTGTGAGAAGCCAATGAAATGAACACAGTGTATATCTGCAAATCTTTCATGGTGAGATGCTGGCAGCTGGCCAAGCATGCAAACATGACAGATGAAACTCTCAATAAGAAGTGGTAGGAGAGAATTAGAAGCTTTCTGAACATGAACTTGCAATGGATATCTACACTTAAATCAGAGATACTTTGTAATGAACTTCTATCAATCTAATGATGAAAATACCCAGCATTTTAACATGGCTACCAATTACTCCATTCCATCCGTACGCCCTCAGACTATGCCGAAACACCACTACTGCCTATCCACCAACCACTTACCCTCTGCAAGACTATCTTCAAACCCCTTCATATCCTCCTCAGCAAGACTGACCAAAACCTCGTACGCCGCCGATTCCTTCCCCTCTATATCTTTCTTCCTGGGCAACACTACGATACCACCCTCACTCACCCACGCCGCGCGCCGAATAGCAGCGGGCTGGGCATCTGAGGTGCCAGGAATACACCACTCGCGATCCACGCCCATATGCTGCCAGCTGGTAATGTAGAGATCAGGTCCATTACCGAACTTGAGACAGGATTGGTCGACTTGGGTGGGATCGGCGAGGATCTGATTGAATTTCCTGCCAATCCATTGCTCGTTGACGCCGTGGACGGCATCATCGATATCTGTAATGAAAGAAGCGAGGCTCTGGATATTGATCTGGAGGCGCGCGACGCTTACGATGGGAAGGAGCATGGGGTGCTCTACTTCGTCTTCTAAGTCGGTTTGTACCGAAATATTTTGACATGTGATGCTATTACCGCTTTGGAAAAGGTCCCATGTAGGCATCTTGGAGGCTACTAGATTTCCCAGGTAGTCAGAAGATGAGAAGGGTCCAGCGAGATGTTTCCGGAGATCGACGATGACGGCCAAGGTTGATTTGGTGTTGCCGGACGCGATGAACCCTGGGAGGCGGGCTTGAACGATATTAGCCCAGACTAGTCCTGCTAGAGAAGTGAAGTGGGTTATGTGTTTCTCTGTGTGCTGAGACGTGGCTTTGCTGAGACTAGTGATAACCGAACTTGGGAAGCGAAACATCTTTGTGACGACTTTGTAGGGTAGCTCATGAATTGCATTTGCTGAACGTTGCAGCACTTTTTCAGTCTGTGGATCAGTAGGCCCAACGTTCAACTTTTGTGCAAGGGTAGCGAGATCCCCCCTAGCAAGATTGGCATCTGTAGCATTGTCCGTTGTGATTAGATTTGAGCTGAATTCACCGTGTCCTGTCTCTCGAGTGTAGTTATTCGAAGATTTCACAGCCGCACTCCATACCTCTAGGATTTTCGCGTTGCCAGATCCGTCAGTGATAGCGTGGTAAAACCAAACACTCAGGACTAAGCCTCCAGGTATAAAGGTTGCGTGGGTAGCAAAAGTAGGGAGTGGACCCCTCTTCAGACTAGTCATTCGTTCTGCATATGGGTCATCATCGTCGAGCCCAGGATGGTTTTTAATTAAAGCGGGACAAAAGACCTCTGCAGGAAGTTTTTCTGCTAAGAAATGCGTCGTTTCAAGTGTGGAGTAGTGATAATCGGTGTTGGCAGCCTCATCTAAGTTTGTAGTGAAAATACGGGCCGCCTCTGCTTCTGGGTCTATAGGATCAGGGAAAAGTACCTGAAGACAATCACTGGCAATGAATGGCATATTTACCGTTCCAGCAAGGTAAGGGAACCGCTTCAGTACCTCCTTGAAACCCAGGCGGAGTGAATCGATGGCTTCATCTGCGCGTTTGTTGTCAGGGAAAGGAAATACGATATAGTAGCGGCCGTATACGCGGATGTGTGATTGTCGGTCGAGGAAAGACAAATTCAGCTTTTTCTCGTTTGCCGACATCTTTGTAGCTGAGATCAAGGTCTACAGTAATTGGCTACTTCTTTTGTCGGCCCTAGACAGTATCTGGGTAGGCTTAGGTGACGTCTACGGTATATGTAGTTAGTAACTGGGTGACTGCCCTGTTGCCACAAAGATTGAGGTAGGAATATCACATACATATATATATATATATATATTTACCCTTTATGTAATGGAACAAAGCTGAGCGATCGTAATGAATTCACCATGTCGCGTTTGCCGTTGTTGACTAGCATCGAAACCTTGCAAACAATGTGGTTGTCACTGAACTGCACAACATCGCGTTTACCCTGTGAAAGTGAGCTCTTGATTCAAAATCTTGTTTGATGGGCAACTACAAATAAACAGTAAGCTCTTTTGATGTTTCAGATGAGCAACTTGGAAGGACTGGGTTTTATGTGAGGACCACAGTAAAGACTCAGTTTCCGACACGCTCGAGTGCAATCATGTCTGCTTGATTGACATCTTTGCCCAACACGCCAGCTTTCTGCAATATGCCAACAGTCTTTTCGACGACTGCCTTGTCGACACCCTTTACCTGCTGTGAGAACTTTACCGTCTTCAGCCATTCCCTAGCGTCTTCTTCCGAGTAGTCGAGCTTCGTGATGATAAACTTAACAGCCTCTTCCGCATTTTCCTCAAAGTGCTTCACGCCTTTATTCACCTTTTCCAGCACATCCTCTAACTCTGGCGCGAGTGGGGCCTTGCTGCCGCTCTTCGGTGTGAGTAGATGGTTTGCCGCAACAATCTTCCATGACGACCAAGGAGTGTAGATTTCGCCAATGCGCTTGATCTCCCCATTGTCATAATAGCGCTTCGAAGTAAAGTGCTCCCACATAAAAAAGTCTGCTGTGCCGCTATTAACAGCATCGCGCAAGTTTTTGAACGTGTTGAGTATCTCCACAGGAAACGGAGGGCTATCGGAGGATGCATTCAGCCAGCCCTTCTGGTCTGCCAGCACGAAGCTCATCACATAACTCCCGCTGCCAATCCTTGAAACACCTACTTTCTTATCTTTCAAGTCTTGAACGCCCTTCAGCTCATCCCGCTTCGCCCCAGTTGAGATGGCCCAGCATAGCGGTGTTTCGACATATGTGCCGACTATTCTGAAGCCTGCGTCTTGCTTGGCAGCTTGTGCTTTGCCCAGTGCTGAGATCCAGCCTTCTGTCAGACCAACGGCAAGATCAATCTCACCAGCCTGGATGGCGGTGACCATGTGACCGGTGCCAGAAGGAAAAGGAATGAGATCTACATCGAGGCCATAGTGCTTCTTTGCAAACTCTAGTGGGGTACAAAAGTGCTCTGAGTAGTTAGTTATGAAGCCTTCCATATCTTCATCGAAACTTACCGGGCACAAAGCCAGCTCGTAGTGGTGCCATGGTTGTCGCTTTGATTGAGAACCTGCGGAGGGGTCGAGCTCTTGATGCGGCGGGGAAACGCGCGAGTGACAAAGTGCGAAGCATTGCTCCAAGACTTAAGTACGTATCTTGCCAATCGGAATGTTGACTAGCTGCCGCGAATTAATTGACCCAAGCTGAGCCTGAGCATAGATCCAGCGTTGAGAGGGGTAGTGCCGGCCACGAGGTCAGGTTACCATTCGTTAGCCACCACGGTGATCGTCTACTAGTCGGGCTTTCCGACATCGTTCCGACCAGCGCCGAAACCTTCTTCTTTCCGTCACTATCGCTTCGATATCTGGTCTTGATTACGACAGCGCTCCTACGTATGCTTACATGGTTTTTGCGGGGATACCCCGTATGCCAACATAGTGCCTACCTATCCATTGGCTTCTCCCTGCAGCACGTGGTGCGATATTTCCACGGCTCACAACGCAACGCCATGGCTTCTGATGGAGATAGGGTATTGATCAGAGCAAGGACAGTAGCAGTAGTCGGCGCTGGTCCTTCAGGTGTGATAGCAGCAAAGTACCTGAGGGCCGAGAAGGCATTTGAAAAAATTGTCTTGTTCGAACAGAGAAGTCGACCTGGGGGGATATGGATCTACACTGGCGAGCAGCGAGACGAAAACCTTTTCGACATACCCCAAACGAACCCGAACAAGGACTTTCAGAAACCGGAATGGCAACCCAAAGAAAAGGTTACCAACGGAGACGTTGGAATAAATGGCGCCGATAACACATTCAAGACTCCCTCTTTCTTATCGCCAATATACGAAACACTTGAGACCAACATTCCCCGCGGGCTAATGGGTTTTCAAGACCTCAACTGGCCATCTGACAGCCAGCTCTTCCCTACCCACGAAACAGTCCTAAAATACATCGAAGAATACTCCACCGACGTCCAAGACCTAGTTCAATACTGCACTCAAGTTACCAACGTCGTACCCGTCGACCCCAACAGTCCCACCAGCCCCTGGACCGTCACAACCAAAAACCTCCTAACCAACGAGTCCACTTCCGAAGTCTACGACGCAGTCATAGTAGCAAACGGCCACTTCATCGTTCCTTCCATCCCCTCCATCCCGGGTATTCAAGACTGGGCCGCCCACCACCCAGGTCGAATCACGCACTCAAAATACTACCGCCGCGCCTCAGACTTCACGTCAAAGAAAGTAATCGTAATCGGCAACTCCGCCTCAGGGGCCGACATCAGCGCTCAAATCGCCTCTACCTGCACCCTCCCCCTCCTCTGGTCCACGCGCTCCCAATCCCTCTTCAGCACAACCCACGGTGCCGCTTCAGCCGATCAGCGACGCCACGAAGTACCACCTATAGCTCGTTTCCTACCGGCAACCCGCGGTGTCGAATTCGCAGACGGATCTCAAGCCCACGACATCGACGCCATTGTCTTCGCCACCGGGTACTTTTACAGTCTACCATTCCTGGAATCCGTCGAGCCAAAACTGATTACAACGGGGGAAAAGGTAAACCATACATTCCAGCATTTATTCTACGCACCAAGACCCAGTTTGTCGTTCCTAGCGCTAAATCAGCGTGTAATCCCTTTCCCCATTGCGGAAGCACAGGCTGCGGTGCTGGCGCGCGTGTATGCGGGGCGTCTTGATTTACCTCCCCTTGCTACAATGCGCGACTGGGAGAAGGCAGTGGAAGAAGAGATGGGTTCAGGTCGAAATTTCCATTTGCTCAACTTCCCAAAGGATGGGAAGTACATCAATGAGATGAGTGCGTGGGCAGCGCAAGCGGAGCACAAGGAAGGATTGGAAAATGGAGGGAAAGGCAAGAAGCCGCCAGTTTGGGGAGAGTGGCAATTTTGGTGCCGCGAGCATTTTCCGAAGATTAGGCAGGCGTTTGGAGCTAGGGGTGAGGCGAGGAAAGAGGTCAGGACGCTGGAGGAGTTGGGGTTCGTGTTTGAAGGGGAAAAGGTGGAGGGCGAGAAATAGACAGGGATAGATGGTATAGATGGTATAGACGGTATAGAGTGTTGGGAAATATGATATACATAAGTGACCAGGAAAGCTGCTCTAGTGATCCCAAATTTTCGTAATACCCACCATGGACATGTACCAAATCAATCCCGTATACACAAAACATCTATCAACACGAGCACCCATGTGGTGAATAGTAGACTCCCCACCCCCCAACGCCGTGGCTATGCATCCAAATTCAGAAATCCATACCATCTGGATAAAACAAAAGTGGGGGGTTTACTATCTCCTTCCCTTGCCTTGGCCGGCACCACTCGCACCGCCACCCATTCCAGGCATACCGCCCATGCCGCCCATCATTTTCATCATAGCACCCATGTCCATACCACCCATACCACCCATACCTCCGAGGGCCGAGAGATCCGGCATGCCGCCTCCGCCTCCTCGCCCGCCGCCGAGCATCTTCATCATAGCTCCGAGATCTGGCATACCGCCTCCCGCTCCGCCCATGCCTCCTGCGCCACCCATACTCTGCATGCGCTTCTGCATGGCGGCGAGTTGTTGCTGCTTGTTTCCACCGCCCATAGCGCCCTGTGCCTTTTGCATGTTGGCCATGCCGCCCTTCATCTTCTTCGCCATGCCTGCCATCATGCGGTGTTGGGTGAGCAGTTCCTCAACTTCGCGCACTGACGTGCCTGAGCCACGGGCTATGCGTGTCATGCGGGTTGGCTGGTCCACAAACATCTTGCCGTCGGATTCGAGTTCTTTTTCAGTCATGCTGTCGCAGATGTAGATCATACGTTTTAGTTTGGCGCCGCCTTCTTCGTCGTCCATGCCTCCCATCATGCTGCCCAATCCAGGAATCATGCCAGCCATCTTGGAGAGAGGACCCATCTTCATGATGTTAGAGAGCTGGTCGCGGAGATCCTTGATGGTGAATATTCCTTGAGTGATGTGCTTCATTGTGTCCTTTTGGTCGAGCTTGAGTGATTGAACGTGCTCGACAAGACCTTGTACGTCACCCATTCCTAGCAGTTTAGAAACAAAGGCTTGTGGGGCGAAGCGTTCGAGATCCAACATGTGTTCACCATTACCGAGGAAGACAATGGGGGTGTGTGTTGCTGCGACTGCAGAAATGGCACCGCCACCTGCTGCCGCACCGTCGGTCTTGGTGATGACAATTGCTCCGAAGTCTGCTGCCTCCTTGAAAGCGCGAGCTTGGGATTCCGCAGCCTGACCAATAGTTCCGTCCAATACCATGATAGTCTGATCGGGCGTGACGGCAGTCTGAATTTGCACCATCTCGTCAAAAAGGTCCTTCTCTTGCCTGTGTCGTCCAGAGGTATCCACGATGATGATCTCAAAGCGCTCTTTCTTGAACTTCTCCACACCTTCAGCCGCCACTACTACGGGATCTGTCTGCGTGTGGCTACCATAGTATGGGATCTTTGCTTTTGTGGCGTTTTGCTTCAGCTGATCGAATGCACCGGCACGGAATGTATCTGCGCAGACCAGACACGCCTTGAAGCCTCTTGCCTGGTACCATCTCGCCAGCTTTGTACATGTTGTCGTTTTACCCGCACCCTGGAGACCAACAAACATGATGACGTTCGACTTCCCCTTTCTCGGCTTGAAAGGCTCGGCATGCGGATCAACCATCTTGACGAGCTCATCGAAGACGGCCTTTTGAATGAGGCGCTTCTTGTTGACACCCGGCGCAAGGTGCTTGAAGTCGACAGCGCGCTTTATCGACTGTCGCAGGTTCATGACGAGTTTGACATTGACATCGGCTTCGACGAGGGCGTTAGAGATCTCCTTGACCATGGAATCGAAAGCCTTCCGCATATTAGCCACCTGTTAGGTATTGCTGTTTTGTCAAGTGCACACCTTCTCATCGAGATTGGGCGACCTCGTGAGGTCTGTGACGGCGGCATTGATGCGCCGCCCGAGATCTTGAAGCACCATAGCGGCGGTTGTGTAGGGATTTTGTTAGGGAGATGGGGGTGCGAGGCGTGGGGGGTGGTCGGTGATGTTCTCGTGGTGTTCTGTGGGGAATGCAGGCATGGCGGGGCGCGCTTTGCCCTGCCGTCGGCCTTTTGGTGTCCCTAACGCCGATCATCTGGAACTTTTTTCTGCGACCGCGCAGTGCCTTTCAACATCCACATCTACACAACCACAGTCACAATGGTCAACACATCTTTGAAGCGGAGACGGACCGAGGATCAGCTCAGAGGAAAGGTACCCAAGAAGGAAAAGAGAAAGATCAAGAAGCAAAAGCACTACCACAGTTCGTCCGACGAAGAAGAAGGTGCTGCGCGCGACGCCCCAGCACGAGGAAGCAGCCAAGAGCCAGACGAGCCATTCCAGCCCTCGGGTGCCAATGCGACTCTTCCGGGAAAGCCAGAACTTTCCAAGCAGCAGTTGAGAAAACAAGCAAAGTTTGAGGCGAAAAAGGCAGCGCAACAAGCAGCTGCGGCCGAGGAATCTTCAGCCAGTGACGATGAGGACGAAGCAGAGGATGCCGCGCCATCGACGAAGCCTGAGCCCAAGTTTAAAGCCAGTATACAAGCGAAGGCGCCAGTAAAGTCTGCGCTGAAGAAGACGGCTCCCGTCGATCACGCAGCCCCACTGCCAAGCGACGCCGAAGACGACAACGACGACGACTCTGAACCTGAAGCCGACGAGTTTTCCATTGCCGACTCAGAATCCGATGCCTCAGAAGCTTCTTCTGTCTCTGAAACCTCTACCGCTGCTGCGCGCAAAGTCCGCAAGCGCAACGACCCCGAGGCCTTTGCAAACTCCATCTCAAGAATCTTGGGCTCGAAATTGTCGACATCAAAACGCACAGAGCCTATTTTGTCGCGCTCGAAAGATGCAGCGACAGCGAACCGCGAGCTTGCCGACTCGAAGCTTACCGAGAAGGTGCGCCGTCAACTGATTGCAGAGCGCAAGGCTGCGCGGGATAAGGGTCGCATCAGGGATGTTCTAGGACTGAATGATCCCAGCGTCAGCACGGAAGCGACATCGACAAAGGAGAGGGAGCTCAGAAAGACGGCACAAAAGGGTGTGATCAAGTTGTTCAATGCAGTGAGAGCAGCCCAGGTGAAGGGTGAGCAGGCCGAAAGGGAAAGCAAGGCGGGCATGGTAGTCGGCATGGACAAGAGGGAGGAAAAGGTCAAGGAGATGAGCAAGCAGGGATTCCTCGACATGCTCACTGGAGGGCAGAAGAAGGAGCAGATTGCTGAAGCATAAAAGCAGGACAAAGGATTGTTTAGAATGTTCATGATACCATTTACTATATAAGCGTTTTCCGAGTCGTCCTCTACGCCAGTGCATATGCAAGCAGAGTGTTGATGTTATACATGCTTTGTACCAAATGTTGTGTATGTACGAAGAACCGGAAAAATGCCACCCAGCTCCGTATCTGGCACTTTGGCTGGGATCATCAGATCATCAGATCATCCCCTACTAAATTTCACTCCGCACCTTGATCAAATGGGCCTAGATTCGATATGTTGTGAGCATTTATCTGCTCTCGAAATCGCTAGCTTGCAAGTTCCTCGTCATGCTCGGCAACCGCACTACCAGCCCATCCAGCTCCTTGCTCATCTTGACTTGGCAACCCAGTCTGCTCGTCTCAGTGAGGCCAAAGGCCAAATCGAGCATGTCGTTTTCGTCATCATCAGGCTCTTCCATCTTTTCGTAGTAGGCTTCGTCTTCGACAATAACGTGGCAGGTCGAACAGGCGCATGAGCCTCCGCAGGCGCCCTCCATTTCTATGTCGTTTGCTTGAGCAATGTCGAGGAGGTTGTCGCCGTCGGCGACTTCAAAGGTCGAGGAGTGACCATCCTTGTCTATGAATGTGACCTTTCGTCTGGTACTGTTAGCGACCGGATCTATGAGTCAAGAGTAGACAGTGAAAACGCACTCCTCCCCAGGCCTAGGAGGGTCGAGGTGACCGTGGCGGGGTGCATGACTGGCTGAGAATTGTCGGCTGTTTCGCAGCCATGAGGGACTTTTTGGAGTGGTTACTTTGAATTGCCGTGGTAGAGACGTGGCCGCCCTCTGCGTATGCATCCCTCTCTGGCATGTCATGGCCGCCCAATGGCTGGACGATGTCAGTGGAGTCGACAAGGCGCTTCTCGCGCCTGCTATCCGTCCCTCCACCAACATCCAGCAAGCTCGGTTCGCCGCCATTGTGTGTGTATGTGGTCGCACAATTGAGAAGATGGCAGAGCTCAGGGGGCGAGTGCGCAAAAGAGCAAATGTTTGCTGGGGTAAAAGTCGCAACAAACGAAGCCGCCGATAATTCCGAATGCTGTGAGACGTCGACGACGAAATGCTGGCAGCACAGACCGCCCCACCCTGGTCCCTCTCTTTGAAAGCGCATGCATCCACCACCAGCACTCAGAAAACAAAACCGACAGCGGGCACCACCCTAAGGCCCTTCCTCTCCCCCATACCCCGCCTTCACCATGGCCTCCTCGCGCGATGCCCCAAACCCCCTCAGGCCATACTACATCCCACCTTCCATTGGCCCGCCTCCAGAGGTTCCGCAGAACCAGACCGTCTCGTCACCACTCCCGCCCGCCTTCAAACCTGCCCCCAGCAACAAATCGAGTCTGGGCAGCCAGGCACGCGACATTCTTTCAGATCTCGACTATGACGCGTACTTTCCAGAGACATCGCCCACAATAGCTGGCCATGCAAAGAAACTGCTGGACCATGCACTGTGGAACTACACAAGTGTGCTGCTTGCCCAGCCGTTCGAGGTAGCGAAGACGATACTGCAGATCCACGAGGCCAAGGGACAGCTTTCTGCGCTCAAGGATGCTGGTGAATGGAGTCATAGGAGAGGGCCAGGGAGCTTTGCCAGTGGAAAGTTTGAGGATGTAGGTACTCTGTCAATGACACCCCCGTCTGACATGTGAATGTGGGCTAAATAACCGTGCAGTTCCCACCCTCAGATGAAGAGTCTGACGAGGACTCTCCGGGATACTTCACCACAACAGCACCGCGCGTAAATCCCACTTCGCCATACTCGCCCAACGACTCGCCATCGAGGTCCCCGCGGAGGCGCCATCGACGACTCGATAGTCGATCCCCCTCGCGGACACCAACTCAACCCCCACCATCGTCGCTAAGGAAACTAGAACTCAAGCGGGCAGACTCTCTTCTCGAAGTGATAGGGCAGTTATGGCAGAAAGAGTCAGCTTGGGGAGTGTGGAAGGGCACAAACTGCACCTTCATCTACAACTTCCTGCTCAAGACGACTGAGGGCTGGTTTAGAAGTCTGATCTCAGCCCTGCTCAATATACCAGACCCTGGGCTCGTTGGGGCAGCAGGAAGCGGCATCGGGGGTCTCGATGTGCTCGACAGTCCAAACCCGTTGACATCCCTCGGTGTCGCTGTAGCAGCAACAGCCATTGCTGCTACCCTCCTCGCACCCCTCGATCTAGTGCGAACACGCCTGATCATCACACCCATCTCCTCCTCCCCGCGCTCCATATACCCATGTCTCTCCCTCCTCCCCTCTCTTTCCGTCTCCCCCGCCCTCCTTCCCGCAACCATAATGCACGCCTGCGTGCCCACCCTCGTCTCTTCATCCACCCCTCTCTTCCTCCGCTCAACACTAGGCATCGACCCTATCCTTACCCCCGCTACCTACTCCTTCAGCACCTTCCTCTCCTCCACCGCCGAACTATTCATCCGTCTTCCCCTCGAGACAGTTCTCCGCCGCGGCCAGGTCGCCGTCCTACAAGAATACGAGGCACAGCGTATTGCACAAGAATATCAGGCTCCACCCAGCCGCTCAAAGAGCCCAGCCTACGGCCTGGACAGGCCGAGTAACGACAACGGATTCGATACTATTGTCGACCCCGGCCAGTATAGGGGCGTTCTGGGTACCTTGTGGTTCATCGTCCGTGAGGAAGGCATCTCAGTCTCGGGTCCCAGCGCGGCTAAAGCAGCAAGCGCAAAAGCAATGGGCTTCTCGCGACCACCCCGTACAAGGAAGGGCCAGGGTGTACATGGCCTATGGAGAGGCTGGAGAGTCGGTGTCTGGGGCTTGGTCGGTATCTGGGGTGCTGCTGCTTTGGGTGGAGGTGGAGGCGAGTTTTAACGCAATAACAAATGCAAATTAGAACTTGCCCGCCCTCTGTTGGAGGTTTTTATGATTTTTTTTCCTGTTTTTTTTCGGTCTTGCGTTGCTGTTATGATCAGCGTATGCGTATGCTAGATACACCAACCACTCTTCGCGGGCGTTGTTGAAAGAAATTCATTCATTCGTACTAGATGCTTCTCTGTCGAGTCGAGACAACAAGAGCTTATCGTGACTGTCTGGTCTGCTACTTATATATGTTAAGTTTACTGTTGATAACGGCAAGCGTACAACAAAGACAATTTTCACAAGACCTGCTCAGATTCCAAAAAAAAACTCCCAAGCAGCTTTTCCATACACTCTTTTTATTCATCATCATCTATGTCATATATCTTATTTTCTCTCTTCATAATCATCATCTACGTACAGTCTTGGTTTCGCAAAAATCCATAACAAGATGCTCCAACTTTTCCCCCTCTTTCCTCTTTCCTCTTTCCTCTTTCCTCCTTCTGTCTCCCTCCCTCCACCCACCATCACCACAACTTCCAGCCCAACTAAGCCCACATAGCCCTAAACTTCATATCAAATTCCTCCTTGAGCGCCTTAAACGCCTTGAGCACATTCAGCAGTCCCTCCCCTTCCTCCCACGCCGGCGGCTCCTTGTCCTCATCCTCTTCAGCATCCCAACTCTCTTCGACTTCCGATTCCTCCTCTTCACTTCCCATTTCATCCTCCCAGCTCTCTTCGACTTTCTTCTTCGCCTTCTTTTTCGGCTGGATCGTGACTTCCTGCTTGAACGCGCCCTTGTTTGAGGAGCCAGCAGTGGTGGCGCTGGCTTCCGTGGCCGTATCACTGGGTAGCATTTTGTCCTCACGGTTCTCCTCTTCGTCGTCGCCGCCGCCACGGACGTCGATGAAGTCGAGGTCGGATTCGGTGGCGAGACCCAGGAAGCTCGAGAGACTGGTGGTGATTGTGGCGAGCGTCATGCTGAGGTCGTTGAGGACGAACCAGACGTCGCCGCGCCGGATCTTGTTGGCTTTGATCAGGGCTTCGACGTCGCCGTGTTGAAAGAAGTCGTAGAGGTAGGCGTTTAGGGGAAGTTCCGAGTCTTCGGGGTAGAGACCGACGTGGGGTACGACGGCTTCTTCAAGGAAGACACCGGAACGGCTGGTGGAGCAGAGGTCGTGGAGAGACTCGAACTTGTCGTCATGACCAGATAGAGCGACGAATGTTGAGCGAGCCTTGATATTTTGGGGCTGGGTCGCACCAGAGCTTGGAGTCTTGCTGCCGACGGTGACTTCGGTGAGGGGCAGAGTGTTGTCTGGCTGTTGGACATGCTGTTCGACGAACGTACGCACATAGGCTGTGAATATATCGAGTGTAGTCTTGTTGTGACGGCGCAAAACGCTGGTGGCTGTCTCTGGCATTGCTGGTAGGAACACAATTGATGGGCTCTTCTTGACCACTTCCTGGACGTACTCTTCATCTGCCTGTCGACAGTACCTTCGGCCAAACAAGTGCGACATCGTCAGCATGAGCTCACGTAGAACATGCTCCCTGTTTGTGTCGATTTTGGCGCACAACTCATGAAAGTATCCGTCTTTTAATAGCGCATGGAATGCAAACGATGAGTTCTCTGTAAAGTAGAGATGTGAGACAGCGCCAGCAAAATTGAGGGGGGTACCCTGCGCATCAAGAAGATACTGCCTGCGGAGATACTCGATAGAAAATCGCAAGTGGTGAAGCACTGTCATCTTCGCATCCTCTCCACCCAGATACAGTCGTGGTTGTGACAACAGGGAATTAACACAGCGGACGGCAAAAGGCGCGTTTCCTGATGAGTGCAGCAAGGTGAACAACCGCAAAACCAAAGTAGTGGTTATAGGGAAGTGGCCATTGAGGTCAGGCAGTCGGGAGCTGATGAGCTTGTGAATCTTGCTGAGTGACACGCCATGGAAGACGACGTTTCCGAGCATGTCGAAACCACGACGACCGGCACGACCAGCTGCCTGACGGAAGTTGAGAGCTGTTAGGAAGACGGAGTCTCCTGAGAAGACCACAGTCTTACATGGCATATTAATACCCAGGGCCAAAGTACCAGTGGCGATGACCACGCGCAGATAGCCCTTGCGGAAAAGCATTTCGACACAGTACCGGTACTTTCGGTTCATACCAGCGTGGTGGACTCCAATTCCACGCATGAGGCCATCAATCAGCCATTCCTCTACACCACGGTAACGCAGCTCCTTTGCGTGTACAGCAAACTCCTCCTGGGACAACTTCTTATGATCGGCAAAGTGAAATCCATCCAGAGGTTTGTTCGGATCAAACGAGGCAAAAGCGCTAACTTCAACATTAGCCGCCTCCTTCATTTGATCTTGCTTGGTCATGCCCTTGGAGGCATCTCCACGGAGACCCTGCTTCTCTCGTCTCTGCACCTCTTTCTTCCAGTCCTCCCATTGTTGCAGCTTGATTTTCCACTTGGGACTTGTTTCTTTCCAGGCAACTTCGGCATCTACAAGTTGCTTCATGAGTGTTCGGCACATCTTCTCGCAAATCGCACGGTCGTAGTTGAAGATGATACCTGGGAGCGCATCTTGTTGCTGCAGATCGGCTAGCAGTGGTAGTATGCTGGAAATATCATGGTTGATCTCCATTCCTAGCTCGTCCACCTCTCCGCCGTTTTCGGCACTGTCTTCCTTGACTTCATCGGTGGGCGATGCTTCCTGAATACGGTCGATGGAACTGCTGAGGTCACTGCGCACCTTCTCAAAAGGCGATGCCTCATCCGCCATCCAAGCGGTGAGAATTTTCTTGAGGCCATCTTGCCATTTGATAATATCTGCCTTCTTGATAATGGTAGGGAGAATCTTAGAGGGGTCGAGTGACTTGTCGACAGGGTACTCATCAGTTTGATGTTTGCACATAGTCTGCCAGAGAGTGAGACAGTCCCGAGCTTCGAGAGACAGATCGCTGGGAAGACCTCGACTTCTGTTTATCAAGCTGGCAACTGGATGCAGGAATGCAAAATCTGCGTGCTCGTCGAGACCGAGCTGAGCAAATGACCGGTTAGCCGGCAGAGGCAAATAGCTCGTTGGGTCACGTTTCGGAGGCGGCGTATAGACAAACTTGCGAAGATCAGAGTATCTGTGCGGATGTTGAACCATCACCAGCTCATTACCAGCAGCTTTTTGACTAGCTGAGAGCCAGTCGTTGAAAGATTCTGCATTACCAATTGTCGCAGAGAGAGCGATGATAGGGCAAGGAGCCATGAGCAGCAATTGCTCCCAAACTAATCCATCTTCGGCTTGCCCAATACAGTGAACTTCATCGAAGATGATCCATTTGACTCTTTCAGACCAGCCCTTGGCATTGCTGGGCGCCAACAACATAATTTGCAAGATATGGGGTACTGTTACCAGGATCTGGCATCCAGTTGGGTTGTTGATACGGTAATCTCGTGTGTGAATACCCCATACAGATTGACTGTACTTGTAATTCTTCGAAAATCGAGCTTGGATTTCGGCGGCGATCTGGTTGACAAGTGCTTTTGTTGGTGCAACATAGACCAGGACATCCTCATTGTTGGCTTCCAAGACTTGCTTCATCGCGTAAAACGATATGAAGGTTTTACCGGCTGAAGTTGGCGCAATGACGAGCAAGCTTCGACGAGCATCAATCTCATCCAGCACCCGTCGTTGCCACGCGTCTGGCTCGAATGGTACACGAGAGTCTGGAGCAGAGTCGATCGTCCTATCAAAGTAAGGACCACAGTGAAGAAGCTGGAACTCTTCTGGGGACAGCGTCAAAGCAAGATCGGACACCAAAGTGTCTTCCAGTGCCTGTAAAAGTCAGCATCAGCAATTCGAAATAAGCAAAACACTCTGGATCATGCAAGCCTATACAAGCAGCGCAAGCATCGATCAACTTACAAATTTAAAGGGCAGCTTCCGATCGCCTTGAGCCGACGGCACCTGAAGCTTCGGCAGCTTCAATCGCTCGATAGTAGCTTTGAGGCATATCGCAATGGTCTTGGTAACAGTCTCATGGTTACAGAGAGTCCGTGCAGTATCGAACAAGAGTGCTGCAACATACAGACCCTTGTCTTTCACGTTGTCACGGCAGTAACGTACCCACATCTCTAGGAGAACGTTTAGCATGTAGATGCGCACATCTGCACCAATAACCTGACGCTGAGCCTCGCTGCGGTCTGCCAAATATTGCCTGGCTTTGTTGTACCGAGACGCCAGGTCAACCTGCTTTTCGAATCCTGCGCAAGAAACTGTCCAGGCCTGATACCATTGCTTGGCATTCTCTTCATCTTTGCGCTTAGAGCTTGCTGCAATACTGTCCAGCATGGCTTGTTTTGAGGCATTGATGTTCTTAGTGCTTTGTCTCTGCACTTGTTTCGGTCTTTTGTTTTCGGTGTTCGATGGAGCAGGCTTTGCCTTGTCTCCGAGGGTAATCGTCTCTGGGTCTAGAACTTTACCAACAGCATTCGTCAGACTGGCAGCGTACGAAGTCATCTCAGCCATGAAAAACTGGTTCCGGCGAAGTGCTTTCTTCGCAATCTTTGGATCTTTTTCTACGACCACTTTCGCCTTTTGGTTCAAAGACTTTTGGCTGTGCCAATGTGTGACTTCACGAAAGATGGTAGCCGATGTCGGGTCTGATTTTCCACTCGACCGAGCTACTTCAAGATGGATTGGGGCTAGATGAGGGTCGAAGACATCGTTCGAGAAGGGAAGAACCTTGTATTTGAAGCTTTCGTCGTCACTGCTGGTCTCGGGTGAGCTTTCTGCAGCAGAGGACGTGTTTGGTTGCAGTGGGATATCAAGATTGTTAAGAGCTTTTGTGGCTTTCAGAAGGACCTCAAAATGCTCATTGGGCTTTGGCGAAGCCTTGCAGGCATAAGAAGCGAGCAATCGTCCGTCAATAAGGTCAGCCAAGTCACAATCGGGATGACCAACGAAAGCTTCTGCCCATGCCGGACTATTGATGAACCTGCGCGCTTCATGACAAAACTCTAGAATGAAGTGGTTGATCTCTTCAGGAATTTCTTGATGTTTCAGTACGCGCTCAGACAAAGCTAGTTCTGAAAGGGCTGCTGCTTGTTGTAGTAGAATAGATGACAGATTCGCGTTTGAAGCTGAAAGCTTCGAAGCGACAAGTACTGTCAAATACTCACGCTCAGTCAGAAGCTGATCACAGGATTCCCTGATTGTCTGTAGGAAACCACGCATGTGGGAAAGATCGACAATATCGGTGACATTCCTCTCAGGATGATGATTCTATAATTTGTGTTAGCACTTTATTACTGAGTAACGTAGAACGCGCCATAATGGTACTCATGCTTAGTGGATACTTACTGCTGATGAGACGTCTAGGGTCAGGGAACGTGCGTGCTCCAAGACTGTTGTGACCACCTTTGTGTCCTGCCACTCAAGTCCATTCACGAGCGCCGCGCTGTAGCCGCGCTGCATCATACTGTAGATGAAAGAGCGAAATGATGATTTGTAGCTTTGATGACGGTCCTTTACACTTGGGTCCTCGTCCTTAAGAGAGCCGAGGTCCTTGTGTAGTAACATCCTCTTGCGGATGTCTGTGAATGAAGCTCCATCGTGACAAAGCACAAAGTAGATATCGGTAGCACGTAGGTATTCTGCAAACTCATCTGAAGAAGCTGAAGGGAAAGTGTGCACTTCAGTCTCTGGGACGGCGTCTGGCAGATTGACCTTGAGATGACGAATGATGGCTGCTCGTGCAAGCAGATACTTCTCGCTAATGGCGGGAGAGGCATCTTGAGGCACACAGAATTCCTGGTGCTCGTCAAAGAAAGCAATGTGAAAGTTGCAGCTGCGGGACAGGAGGCCCTGCAGATATTTCTCGACAGTGTACGAGGCGTGTAGTAATTGGTAGCCTGGGTCGAAGTCGAGATGTGGGTCGCTAAAACACTGGAGTAGGAGTGATTCACCGTGTACGAGAAATCTCTCGCTCCCTGCGAAGTCGCCTACCAGGTCGACCCGGCGACTGTAGAGATTGGAGTACCATTGGAGAATCTGTCCCGTGGTATCCTGCTCATTGGCGGCCATGATGATTCCGCACGTGATTGGAGGATTCCGGTGCGGTTCGGAGGTAAAAGGCCAATAATGAAGGTAAGATGAGGAAAGAGTGTTCTTTTAAAGGAGCTACCAAGTGGCAGATGCCGTGGGGTAACCGCTGGTGGCGGATAGTGGGGACTTGTCGATCCCGTGCCAAGACCTAGATATCTCTCGCAGCAAAACCCGGAAGACGACGTGGTTTTTGTGTATTTTCAGTAGGAACCTGGTTGTGCAAGGCAATCAAGAAGAGATAAAATGCTTGTCTTATGAGGATTGCACGTATATTTGATCGGGTGTACAGTGAACTGGGGTGGAGCCGCACTGTCTGGGTTTTCGAATTTGGAAAAGCCGAAAAGACCACGCGACTAGTGCGCGCTAATCAGTAAGCGAGGTGGAGTGTAGCACCAGGGGATAATACTTGGACATGGCAATCAGGCTTAGTCGTCTTACTGTGTAATGTTCTGACCGGAATATTATCAGATGCCCGCGCTCGCGAAGTGGAGCCTGTAGTTTTGCTAGGCTAGCTCATCCGCGGCTGCCACTAACCGGGGTTTGTTAGGCCATTGGCCTTTGTATCCATTCCCGCAGAGCAGGGAGATAAGTGGCTAGATATACCAGAACACAAGGAATGCAATGGAAGCAACGTTTGTATTTGGGGAGAGAAAGGCTCCGCTCGGTAGTACGTTACGAAATCGAACAGACATGTCCGCGTACTTGAGCTGTGCAAGAATACAGCCAGCTACTCATTTGACCGAACGCCTTAACACCCAAATCACACCCTAGATAAGCGAAACAAAGAAAGGCCCAAGGCTGCCAAAACCCATATCTGAATCAGCCTACACTACTCATGTTGCTGACACAGGATACTTAACAGAATCCAGCGTGGCAGTGAAGGTTCGAAGCACGGAATATGACTAGCCGACCCAAAGGTAGTGCAGATTATTGTCGATGGAAAATGCTGATGTGAGAATTCGCAGTTGACTTTTGGAGAAACGTCAAACAGAGTCAAATTGGATAAAGAGTGGCTGCTTACTGACCTGGCGCTACTGAGCCAGAACTTAGATGTCAAGTGGGGCCAGTGTGTCAATCTTGGTAGAGCATTAGCTAGATACAATGTTTCTAACAATAGCACTTACAGAAACAAGGCGACTCCAGTGAGCTGGGCTAGGCGGAGGTTGAGGGGGAGGAGATGGAGGGTCGTCTCTCGACCGGTCTTGCGGTGGCATAGTGACTGCCAAACTCGATTCGTGATGGGAAGAGCGTGTGTTGATGGGATCAGATGTACTGCCCGTCAACGATTGATTGAACATGGCCATGGTGAAAGGAATGGAATTGACAGCGAAGTAGATAGATGCGGTGTTTGAGGTTCAGGACAGACGGCTTGATATTATGGTTCGATAAAGGTTGGGATGAATAGAAGGGAAAGTGTGTTGTGCGGGACAAAACGCTAAAGTAGTCTCGAGGTTAAATAGTCTGAGGCGCGGTTTTGTTACGCTTCCAATCCAAACCCTCTAGGCACTGCTTAGTGGCTTACACAGGAGTCTGTCGAGCTGGCGTATCCAAACAGCCACGGAAAAGGCAACCAGAGAGTCACAGCGGGCCGAGCGGGATACACGGGTGGCGTCAGGCAGCACCAAGTCCGAAGCAGCGGGTGAAGCTGAAGCTGAGGCAGTTTGATAGAACAAGGGCACGAAGAGCAAATCAAGATGTTGGCCTGTTGCAGATGCCTGGGTTACGGGCCAGATACTGAACCTAAGGAAGGGAGGGAAACAACGTGGCGGCGAGCTACAGTTGAGCAATTGTGGCACAACGGTAAGCAGGGATGGGCACTGCTCCTTGACTACGAGGCGGCGGGGAAGACGAACCGCAGCCGTGACAGCCAGTCGATGGCACTGCTGGGTAAGCTTTGCTTTCCCTCCCCGGAAGCATTTGCAAATGGCGGTCTACACAAGACCAGGACCTCGTCGATACGCGAGATGTTCTCTTTGGATCGGACTATCAGCGGGAAAAGCGGCCCTCCAGAAGGACGGCAATATGGACCGCCATCGGCACACATTTCTGGCGCCGCTGGTACAGGAGTCGGCAGAGGCTAACACGTGGTGAAGCGGCAATGTTTGTCTATTTCTCAAGTGAAGCAAACAGCTTGCCAATCCGAGGGCGGTGTTGCTCTACACACGCCTACACACTTGTTGACGTGGATGCGTGCATACGCAGCGACTACATCTATCGGTGTGAATGTGAACGGGGGTATGTGTGAAGGTGTGCGTGTAAGTTCGACGATTGTGGGGTGGGCGGGCGAGTGTGTAGTGGTGGTGGTGAGGGAGACGATGGCCGGCGTAACGACGAAGTGGCGCGCCAAGACTGACGCGAGGACCGTCACCCATCGCGACTTCCCTCTGCACGCGCAGACCCGCCTTGCAGCCAATCGAAGCCCTGGGCGGGTCAATTTACCTCTCTCCGCAGTAGCGACAGTAGCAACACCACTGCGACTACGACCGTCATCACCGCGCCGTCGTATATGAAACACGGGGATACACAGCTTCCAATCTCCGCGGCGACATCTTCCCACTGCCTGCGCATGCGCGCGTCCGGCATGTGCTTCACTGGGTCGTAGGGCTAACAATCACACATTCCGCCGCTGCGTCACCCGCCCGGTGATACCCTCTCCGCCCTCCCATCGGCCCCCTCCTTGCGTTCCGCTTGATTCCCTCCGCGCTTCGCACGACACTCTGCCATCATGTCCTCAGTCTGGAACCCCGACAATGTACGAGACGTGGCCGAATCAGTAGGCATTGCCTCACTCGCCGACAACGTCGTCGAAGAGCTAGCCCGTGACGTCGACTTTCGTCTGGCCCAGGTCCTGGAAGAAGCGCTCAAGTTCATGCGACACGGGAAGCGGACAACACTGAGCACACAGGACATATCCAATGCCCTCAAGGTGCTCAATGTGGAGCCTCTCTACGGCTACGAATCTACCCGGCCGCTGCGCTTCGGCGAGGCTTCACTGGGGCCTGGCCAGCCCTTGTACTATGTCGAGGATGAGGAGGTCGATTTCGAAAAGCTCATCAACGCTCCCCTGCCCAAGGTGCCACGGGAAATCACCTTCACAGGTAAGCTACACGCCCCGTCACTTGCCCTGCCCCCCATTTTCTAACTATGCCCAGCCCACTGGCTCGCCGTAGAGGGAGTCCAGCCATCCATACCCCAGAACCCTAACACCAACACTGCCGACTTGTTACCCAAGGGCCCCAACGCAAACCCACATCTGGCTGCTGCCAACGGGCTCGACAACGTCAACGTCAAGCCCCTCGTCAAGCATGTGCTGTCTAAGGAATCTCAAGAGCTGTTCAACAAGCTGTCGGGCGCTCTTGTCGACGAGACAAACATTGAGTGGCAGAATGCAGCCCTGGCCGCAATTTCGACAGAGCCCGGTATTCATCAGCTGACAACATATCTCTTGAGCTTCATAGCCGAAAAGGTTACACACAATATGAAGAACTTGTTCATACTCAGCCAAATGATGCGCGCTTCCGAGGCCTTGTTAAACAACCAGGCCATTTACCTCGACCCATACATTGCCTACATGGTTCCACCTATCCTGACTTGCTGTATTGGTGGAAAGCTAGGACCAGCAAATCAACCCGCGCCCTCCAATGCCTCTTCCGAGACTCTGGGCGGGGCGGTACCCGACTACAGCCGCGCTGCTTCTGATGCATTTTACCTGCGAACACTTGCAGCACACCTTCTCCGGAATATTTGCAGAAAGTACTCGTCATCAAACCAGGGATTGAAATCCCGAATCGCCCGCACATGTCTGAAGCAATTCATGGACCCTGACAAAACAGTGGGCGCGCATTTTGGCGCTCTGCAAGCTCTGCTCCTCGTCCTTGGTCCTTCTGATGCTCTCCGAGGATTGATTCTACCCAACATAAAAATGTACAGTGAGGATTTTCTTGCCAAGAAGCTGGCCGATGAGAGCACGCGCCATGACGCAGAGATACTGCTCGAAGTACTCGTCGGTTCCTTCCCTGCTCTCGTTCCCAAGGCAGTCAGAGAACGGGCCGAAAAAGCAAAGAGAGAGGGAACATACACAGCACCTAATCTTGAGGATGTGCGAGAAAAACTGGTAGACAAAGTTGGTGATCTGGTGGCCGGGCGTATCATTAGCAAGAAGATGGACCTGGAAGCGCATGAGCTGCTGAGCAAGGATTTTGACATTTGAATCTCATTAATCTTCTTCTCGTCTTGAATGGTGAGAGCATTGTTGGCGTTTTCATATCTTGTTTCTTTCAATGGGAAGACGTAAAAAGGGCGTTTAAACAACGTCTTATATGATACCATTTTTCTCCTCCCAAGACGCAGTAATATTTTTATCGCTGTCTCACATACGTAGCTTGGCACAGGAATAAACAACTCGGTTAATTCCTCATCGTCATCTTTGCTCAGTTCGATGTGCTCGACACTCCACCATTTCCACCTTCTATCTTTCGTCCTACTATCGCTCATCATCCGTCCACCTCGCCACTGCAGCAACCGCATCATCCACAACCCCATCCACCATACCCACCCCCTCATCCAGCATCTCGATTCCTCTTCTCACAACCGCCGCAAAACCGCTCCGCCGATCACCCTTTTTCAGTGCGGTTGCCTCCACATCATTCACTTGCCCACAAGGCAAATCCCTCATCTCCACCTCTATCTCACCCCTAGCATCCTCCACCTCCCCAAAAAACACCGCCCGCGCCCTTTCCCACTCCTCGTCCGTCCTCCCCCCACTTCCACTTCCACTTCCCTCCCCCTCCCCCGGTGGATCCAAAAACGGATTCCACAGCGACCCCACCGCTCCATCCTTCCGCCCGCGAAACCGCGATGTACCCGGTCTTTGCACCCCTGAACTCAACGCTGCACTTGTATCCTCATCTTCATTCATGTTTGCGTGGTCGGCGAAGGGATTCGCTACGTCTCCCATCTCTCTCATATCTTTCATGCCTTCGTCTGCTTCTCCTAGGCTCCGCTGCGTGTGGTTGCTTCTGTTACGTTGTACTTTGCTGCTGGGCTTCACTTCTTTGTCGCTCCACTGCCTTCCTTGGTCGCTCTGCCATGTTTCTTTGTGGTGAAGCTGCGCTTCTTGGTCGCCGTCGCCGTCGCGACGCTGCGGCAAACAAACCACACACCACACCACCACCACCCACGCCAGCCCCAGCACCGCAGCACACAGCGTGCCCAAAAACAGCAGTTTTAGGCCTATAGGCAGGGTGGTGGAGAGGGAGAGGGGTGGTGCGTCTGCCATCGCTTTGTCTCTGTAAAGAGTGTGATTGGTGGTGCAAGGGAGGGTTGTGTATGGGACGATTGGGAAGGGGTGGAGGAAGTTTGGGGGGGAGGGGCGGGGGTAGGAAGATTGTTTTGTTGTTGTCTTTGTTGTGGTTGGGGATTTGGTTGCGTGGAGTGTTTGGAGGATATCGCGGGTTGTGGGGGTTGATAGGGAGAGTGAATGTGAGATGTGAGTGCTGGGGTGAGCGCGGCGGAAGCCGGGGACTATGCCTTGGATTTGGGGTATGGGGAAGTGATTTGGTTCCGTAGTGTGTGCTGTGCGGGAGTGGCTTGGGCGAGGAAGTGTGGTGGGTTCGCGGAGATGTTCAGTGTTTGTTTGCGTTGGATAGATAGTAGTGTAAGAAGATGGAAAATGCGGTATTGCGTTTTGGTTGCTGGGATGTGCTAGCATATCTGGGGGCATGGGTGACATGATTGCTTCTCCTAGTCTAGCGATATCGTAAACATGTATGGTGCAAAGCGAAAGAATGCTTTCAAAGGCGTTGTGTGGATCTGTGTCGTTTTGATAACGACAGTTGATAACAGTAGTATAGTGCTCTGCATAAGTATCGCAAAGAAGCCAGGGAGATAAAAAGAACGAGTTCTTTGTTCACACCAGGAGCCATGTCACTGTATTGGAAGGTCGTGCTCGTTCTAGAAGCAGCGTGCGTGGAAGCAAACGTTCAAGGCAAACGAGCAACTTAGACTGTTCAATAACGCTGTCCAGCCCTGATTCATTAGCCCACAAGAGTTTTATTCACTTCAATTCAGATATAGTCAAACATTGGACAACGCAATTATATCTCAAAAACTATTATAGGTATAGGTATGTGAACTAAGTGCAGCAAACAATCGCGCTGACTGGCGAAAAATAAACAAACTCCACCCAATGAGGAGATATGTTGTCCCAAATGTGACCTCCTATACTATGCAACGACAGTACTTTTTGTCAGCTAAATAATCCTTCAATACAAAAATACAAAAAAACGACGATATGTCAAGATCCAGAGACGACATGGCTGTAGCTATAGGTGCAACCCCATATGATGCACCATGGCTAGCACGGCAAATCCTCACATTCAAGTCGTGTCAACCTCCCACGTTCACTGACGTATCCTGAAACTCGTAAAATCCCATACACATTATGCCCTTCAGCGCATTGCATTTATCGTCGGTTGAAGTTGAGGTACTTGGCCGCAATGAAGAGAATGGCCAGGTTACTGACAATGAAGGCGACAAAGATACCAAGGTCCCTCCATCGGTTGCTGAAATCGTATCCAAGAGGAGTGTAGAATTCATCGCCAACCTTGTAAGCGCAGTACTCGCACACATTGGTCAGGTTGTCGCGAATGTATCCCGGTCCACCGCTGGAGAAGAAATCACTCATGTATGACCCGCAGTCCTGACCTTGGGGAGATCGGAACCTGTTGAATTCGGCGGAGGTACATTGGACACTTTGGCCGTGAAGTTCCGTGACGACCATACCACCAATCAAGCGTGTAAATGGGTTGAGCTCGTAAAGCCAGACACGCCAGAACTTGGGGATGGAGGGCTTAGGGATCGTGACACCGCAGAAGAGCGCGAAGATGATCTAAAGTTGAAGTCAGTCAAAAGTTCATAGCATTGATATGAAGCAAACTCACAATGATGAAGGGGTTGCAGTAGGAAGCGATGAAGGGAGAAGGTGTCAGGGCAGCGACCGCCTGGCCCAACGTGACGGAGAAGATTTCAGTAATCAGGACGATAAAGAATTGATATCCTGCACGCGAAGAGCTCGAGTTGAGTCCAGGGATGTAGTATAGCGGGAGGAAGAATGTGACGGCACACAGGATACTGTACGGCATCTCGGCAATGACCATGGAGAGTGCGAATGGGAACGTCTTGTAAGCCTTGGACATTTGCTCACGGAAGGAGATGGTACGCTGAATAGCATACTTGGGCTCAACCTGAGCAAGAATAAGAGCTGGAAGAACGGTAACCTGGAAAATGATAAAGACACGGTACTGCAGAGATGATCGAGAGTTGTCGAGGTTGAGGTACATGAGACCTGTGAGCAGAGCAATGATGACGTGGTTGAACATACGGGTGAAGCCGTAGTTGGGAGTACGCCAGAAGGCGAGGTTCTGGCGTCTGACAACTTGCTTGATCTGGTATGACAATGGCGTGGCAAACTCCTTCTGTTCAACTGGCTCAGCGCTACCGACAGCAGCAATGCGTTCCTCTTTGAGTTGGGAAATGTGTCGCTTGACCTCGGCAAATTCTTCAGAGTCAGTCCAAACGTCCGCCCAGTCACGATCACCAATACGGGGAGCAGAACCAGCGCCAACAGCGTCTAGCATCCATTCCGCTGGGTTGGCATCAGAAGGGCAGTTGGCACCGTGGCGACGGAAGTAGTCGAGGAGAACATGCGCATCTTTACCAATGTCGCCAAAGTAGACGCATGTGCCACCACGCTGGAGGAGCAGGAGGCGGTCAAAGTTCTCGAAAAGAGCCGAGTTCGGTTGGTGAATGGTGCACAGAATAGCTTGACCGGCAGCAGCCAGTTTACGGAGGAAACGGACAATGTTGAAGGCACTCTGAGAGTCGAGACCAGAAGTAGGCTCGTCCAAGAAGAGAAGTAGCTCAGGCTTGGCGGCAAGCTCAACACCAATGGTGACACGCTTGCGCTGTTCAACTGCCAAACCACTTTCAGGCTCTCCGATGATAGCATCAGCGATATCTTCCATCTCCAACAAAGCGATAACCTCCTCGACGTATGCGTACTTCTCGGCCTGGGGCGTCTCGAACGGCTGGCGCAAATCGGCAGAGAAGCGGAGCGCTTCACGTACGGTGGTAGTGGGTTCGTGAACATCGAGCTGTTCGGCGTAGGCAGTTCCACGTTGGAAGGCGATACCAGGCGGTTTACCATCAACAAGCTTGTCACCAGTGATGACACCAATGTTCTTGCGGTTGGCAAGCACATCGAGGAGTGTCGTCTTACCAGCACCTGAAGCACCCATAAGAGCTGTCAATTGGCCAGGCTTGACGTATCCGTAAATGTTCTTTAGCAGACGTAGCTCTCCACCAGGAACGGGGACATCGTAGCAAAGGTCTTCCCATGTGAGGACTGCCTTGGATGCGACTTTCAGATCCGAGCCCTCATCACTGTTGGCCTCTCCGCGATTGCGCCTGTTACGTTTCTCCTGTAGTTGAGCATTGAGCTCCTTGAGTTCCTTGTTTTCCTTGACGAAAAAGGTCACTGTACGGCCACCTGCGCCCCACTTGACAAACTCTCCGAGGAAGGCGTTTGCAAGGAGGAAGGCAACAATGAGCGCAACCATGATACCAAAGTTCATCCAGAGATCAGATGGATCCCATGAGAAGGAGGCCTTAATGTAATCAGTACCAGAAACAAGTGCATTTCCAGCCTTGCTGCCAGGCAGAGTGCAAACTTGAGAGTTGAGGTCGTTGTAGCCAGATCCATAGGGAATAAGCGAAGCTCCCGCGCAAGTGAGATCCAATCGCTTGAACTCATTCATCATCAATGCCGCAAAACCGAGACCCAGGGCGTTGATATAGAAGATCCAGCGAAGCCATTTCTGCTCGGATTCCCATTGAATAAGGTAACCAGATGTCAAGACGAACAGCGTGATGATGGTAGCGGCTAGACGAATGGCGACATCGAAATCAGGGCAGAGACAGCCGACGGTTCGGAAAAACAAGGTCATAGCCAGATATCCAGTGATGATCATGAGGATGAAGATGAAGAAAGCTCCAGCATCTCTCACCAGGTTCGTCATGAAGTAGACGATGATGGAAAAGACGATGATCTGCACCGATGCGAAGAGAAGATCAACACCGATTTGAGCTATCCAAAGAGCCGACGGGCGATGGAAGGTAAAGGCACGATGCTTGTTGACAATCGGCCGACCCATCATGGTAGATGCTAATTCCGAGAATGCCTGGAAGGCGTTGAAGAGCAGAGCGATGAACAAAACACCTCCACGTGTGAAGGCGCCAGCAGAGGTTTTTGGAAGATCCAGCCAGACAGTACCGATGATAATGGCGATTGCCATGGATGTTATCCAAGAGACGACCAAGCTAAACTTGTCCTGCCACTTGAGCAGGAACTGACGTTGAGCCAGAGCCCAGACTTGAAGATAGAAGGGAATAGAGTAAACCGACTTTTGAGGAGCGTGCCTCTTGCTTTCCTTGACAGCCATTTGGAACTCGTCGTAGACGTGCTTCTCTTCGACCATTTGAGCTTTGTAGGCAGTCATCTCGTTGTCGAGTCTGGCTGCGATCTCGGACTTTTTGAAAGCCTCGGCGAGAGCGTCAGGGGTCGATGGAACGTCTTTCTCGCTCATGCCAGGCTTGAATTCACGCTCGAATTCGTCGGTACAACCGGTAAGGTAATCGGGGGTGGTCTGACGGGGTTTCTCCAAGAATCCTAGGCCTTCAAAGTAAGCACGGGCTTCCTTTGTAGGTCCAAAGTAAACCTGTCGTCCGCTGTCAATAACCAGGACCTTGTCAAAGACCTTGTAGATGTTTTCTGAGGCTTGGTACAAGGACACAAATGTCGTCGTCTGGTAGATGTTGGTCAGGACCCTCAGCGAACGTGCGTAGTCAACGGCGGTGGAAGCATCCAGTCCTCTTGTGCTGTTGTCCCAGCTCATCAAGGAGGCTCCCGTAATCATGGTCTCGGCAATGGAAACTCGTTTCCTCTCTCCACCACTGACACCACGGACGAAGGGGTTACCGACGATGGTGTTTCGGGTGTGCTCGATGTTGAACATCTTCAGCATCATAGTGATGACCTTTTCCTTGAACTCTTTTCGTGAAAGACCCGCGGGTCGCTTTCCAGGAACTTTGGTCTCCAGGGCAAAGTCGAGGGTCTGGCCAACGGTAAGGGTAGGGTGATGGTTCTCATCTTCTTCGCAGTACACAGCCTCGCCTCGATACCTCTTCTCGAAGAAGTCTGCGTCAAAGGGGCCATACTGAACGTTTCCATCAATCTTTGTGTATCCATATCGCTGGTTGCTGATAACTTTGAGGAAGGTAGTGCAACCACTGCCTGGCTTTCCAAGGACCAGAACCATTTCACCTGGCTTTGTAACACCCTTGAAATCCTTCAAGATGTCGAACTCCTTGCCCTTCTTTCCAAGCCCAAGGATGCTGGCAGCGGTCTCGAAGACATTGAAAAAAGATACGAACGAGTCGGGGAATGTCTACGCAGGGTGTTAGTCATCACATGCATCTAATCTGGAAAGCCAAGCCTGATGCTGACGGCGTACCTTGACATAGTTCTTGACACCACCTGTGCAGCTGTTAGCGTGGATCCCATGTATAATTTGTATTTTAAGTATGATTTTGATGCAAGGGATTCTGTACATACCAATACCACTGACGGTGAGACCATCCCATATTACACCAATGCGCTTAGATTTGATTCCAGATGCATCTTCTTCGTCACGCTTACCGCGCAGTGTTGCCTCGAGATCAAAAGGCTCATCCGAGGATTCTGAGCCAACCTTCTCAACATCTGCGACTTGATCTTTGCGGCTATGCTTGCTCTGGACTCGACTCATGCGGCGTGAGATGTTGCTGGTGCGTGAGAGCTCTTTGGACAACTGGGCAAAATCCGCTTCAGCACGGTGAACATCGACACCATATTGGGTATGACTGTTGTCCTTTTCGTCTGGCTTTGGGGAGTTGCGCGCGGTGGTGTCGTTGACGGACGGGGTGTTTATGCTCGCGTCATCGTGGTGGTTAGTGTGGATAGCCTCGAACGTGGGGCCCTCGGTATGCTCGTGTGGGTGAGCAGCACGCGCACCAGGGTTGTCCATGATGGCGGGCGGAACAGGGCGTGCCCTGGGGACAATTGAAGGGTCGTGAACGAGGGATCAGGGGATGTGAAGTCGTCGCAACTATAGACGTAAAAAGGCGGTCGTCTCGAGGGAAATGGGTGGTGGGATGTTGGACAGAGAAAAAAAAGAGAGGAGTTTGCCACATAAAACAGAGGCAGCAACAAGTCGAGTCAAGGGATCACAACAACTAGTTAATATAATAAGTACCAATAAGCAAAGGTTGCCCGAAGGCTGGTCGGTGACCGGAGATAAGGGCCAAGTGGGTCAATAACTACCGGAGAGGTCAAAGAGTCGAGGGCTAAGTAGCTAGGTAGATTGCATGTGCATGTAACATGTTATACCGCCATGTGTGTGGGGATGAAGATTGAGCCGCCCGGCGCGCCCCATCACACAGTTCTGCGCCGTGGCGCCGGCGTCTCTAACGGCGCCTTTTACATCTGGTTGATAATCACCGAGTTGAGTGACGCGGTATACGGTATATGGCACACGGCATTCCTGGTCTATTCCCTCGTTAATGACAGCCGGACAAAGCGATAAGCAGCCAAGCAGAACTAAGATCGATCACTCATATCGACACACATTTGTCAGACAAAAGCAAATACGAACATACTAGAAAGAAATAAAGGGCGCCGCCTGGGGATTGATCAAACTTACATGCAGGGACGAAATCGCTGTTGAGGGAGCGCTGGACCAATGCCATGGCTCAAACCCACTTTTTAGGGCTGATAGATGCAGTGCGTCGTTTGAAGACTTAATCCTTCGGTCCGCACTCCACGGTGCGTTTGTCAGCGGTCTTCGTGTACATGGTCCTGCTTGACTCGTGCTGGGGAGGTCTGGTTTGGCTGCCAACGAGGCGGATAAAGACTCTATAAGGTCAGGTTGAACGTCGCTTCTTCCTTGTTACCATGTTAAGTGCTTTGACCAAAAGGCAGTACTTTTACCTTTACGTCTTTGATTCACTTAGGTGCCACTGTTCGAGGGAATCGCCTGTACATAACAATCACGGCAAGGAATTCGCCGCGCCGGCACGAGAAAATAGCGAGTGCCGAACCGTTTCCCTCCTTCTACGGACGAAAACCGGCTGGCACCACCGGCAAATCCTTACATCCGTTCCGGCTCATCTCGACTCATCCCAGATCATACCAGCTCACACACGCGATCTACACCGAGAGTGTCGTCGTATACATATCAGGTGTGCGCACATACTTTACTTACTTGCTCACTCCTGCATCAACACGCCGATAACTATTACGTACCCATATATGTGTCGTGTAGCAGAGTGGTAGTGTAAGTAGATGCAGTTTTGCCAAGGATAGAAAGTCAATTCCGTGCCCTGGCCCTGTGCTCTAAGTATAACCCTTGTACGTACTTACTTACTGAGTATGCACATCACCGTGCCCCAAACCACACGCTCACTACCCGCGCACCAACCCATGCCGCGCCCGAGGCAACCACCTTGTTTACCACCATACGCAGCCTTCACTTCCGTATAACCGCATAAAAACGAACCCGCCGCCACTCACATGACGGCGGCAGTCTGGAGCGGTGAGATGTCCGAGACACGAACGGTTCCCACCTCCTTTTCTTTTTTATAAGTAAGCACCGTCAAACTCGTCCTCCTTTCCGTTACATCAACGCCAAGCACGTGACATGCCAGCACTACAACCCACTAAGAACACACTTCACATCCTGAAGTCCTGGAACCTTGCATTCCAAACATGGCCCACGGCCTTCGCATCATGAAACAAAATGTCCGCCCCCATCTGCATCCTTATGTACAGTGTACATACTCGTGCCCTACTTCTCCATAAATAGCACCTGCGCAGGCACTTGAAAAGTTCCCAGCTGCTAGCCAAATCCCCCCTCCCCTTTCTCGCGGAACCGAAATGGCGGGACACAGGCAAGCAAAAGGGCTAGTTCCTTAGCGTTTTCCCACTTAGTCAACTTGACACGCACCTGCACCTTTACACGCAACGTCTAGTTTTCTGGAACTCCAGGTATCTATTAACCGCGTATAGCGTATTATTTTAAATATTTAATATAGATATTCAAACGTTATTATCGTGTTAACGACTAGCGTCCAGGGTACCTACTTTTGATGGTGGTTTAGTGTTGTCCGGCTATTTCAGTTCCGCGAGAGCCCCCCCCCCCTCTCCACATCCCGAGCCACGGCCACAAAAAAAACCTGTCATGTTTCACCATAATACTCGGTGTTAGCATCAGCACACACATCCCAGTCCCAAATTTTCTCACACCGCGGGCATACGAGCAACGCGACGCGAAATCATGTGCCTGCGCGCTAGCCCTCTCTCTCTCTCCTCCCACCCCCCACACATCCACACATAGAAACACAGCCCACGCTACTAGCGCAAAACTACCCGGGCTGAACGGTAAGGCAGACGAGCCTAACACTGAATACGGTTCACCGTCACCAAAATCCATGAACATCATCGTACCTCTGCTTCCCAAAATAAAAATCGGCGTACCAATCGGCTAGTTAAACGTACTTCTGAAACACGAGTATCATCATCATTTGCTACTATTTTTCCTCTTTTCCATTACTACCACGTATTCATCACTGTAGTAGAAGACTATTCTGCCTTGCTTCTGACGTCTTCCACGCTTCGCTTTCTTCGCATACGGAGAAATCGTCGGGAGTATAGCACACATACCCATACACCTATCTACTGCTAAATATCTATTTTTTGCGCGCAGGTGAGGGGAGTACAGGGGGGGGGAGCGATGAATGCGATGATGGCCCTCTTCTCCCACACTTGACATCGAGCCACCGAAAAAAAAAAAGATAGTGTGACGTAGCAAGTGGAAAGTGTAAAGAAAATAGTCTCTGTATTATTTAAATACTCAATAACTTGCCCTCCTTCCCCCCTCCCAAAAAAAAAAGACGAACGATATCGATATCGATATTTGACAAACCTCATATATCATCATTTGCCACCATCTCTCTCTCAAACTGGAAAAAGAAAGTAAATCAACCAAGACAAACCAGCCCCCGCATAAACGTTCTTTTTCATTCAAAGCCAAAAAAAATACGGGGATTTCCAAATATGTTTATCCCGCCCATCCGCTTCGCTCCCTTTCAAGTCTCCAGGCCAAATACTACGGGTAATAATACTAGCACAAGCAATAGTAGTACGGCAAGTAGTGTCGCATCTCCACAGGCCAGCACGCGGGATACAACGCATACGCCGTATTACACATCTTCGTCGTCTACAAAGACATCTTCCAACGGTGGTGGTGGGGCTGGAGTGGAGGGCCAGGTGGGATCGAGTGGTGGTGTGACAACGGGGGCGCAGGTGGGGAAGTAGTGGTGTGATATGTTTTGTAGGGAATTTTAGAAGGTGGTGATGGGGTGGGTTTGGGGGGTTTGGGGGGGTTAGTGTGGGAAGAAGTATCTGGGGGGTTGTATGAGTGGTGGAAGCAGGATATGAATGGGGGGGGGGACTATATGGGTTCTCGTTGGTCTGGGTAGGGAAGGTGCAAGGGGGGAAGTTTGTCCATACCATCGCATCAGAAATCTTTTGAACAGACTTGTTTGTGCTATGGTTTTCTGTATGTATCGGTTCGTGTTTAAGGTACTTGTTTTCTTCAGTGTTGCATGCGATTCGTGGACGATATATGCATCGAGACAACAGCTGGGAATATGTTCAGGCTGGCCTTTCATTTTTTTTCTCTGCATTCATATGTGTAGTGTAGAGTACTATTTGTCAAGGAACAGGTGCACAAATGTAGTCTAAGAAAAATGCCCCCCTTTTTTATTTGAATCAGATATTTACAACCACCCGGGAGGAAGAGCTTCTTCCTTTCGAGCGAGCTCAAGAGCATATGAACAGTCCTTTGTATATGGATGCTGTGCGCCAAATGCTTTTAGACACCCGTCATGCGCTTTTTGGTACGGCGCAACTGAATCCAACCAGCGCCGTTGTCTATGAAAAAGAAAGCCTAGATTGTAAAGGCTGTTGAGTGTTTTTGGGTGTTGGTGTCCGAACAACGTCTCGTATCCCTCCAGCACTCGCCGGTGCATATCTTCTGCCTCGTTCCATTTTCTCTGTTTCATTAATAGTATCGCAAGGTGATTGGCACAGTGAAGTGTCTTTGGGTGCGTATACTTGAAAATCTTCTCCCGTCCTTGCAGCGCTCGTCGCTGCATGTCTTCTGCCTCTTCCAACTTTCCCTGTTTTAATAACACTTCTGCAAGGTTACTAATACTACTAAGCGTCCCAGAGTCTTCGCATCCAAACATTTTCTTGCGTCCTTGCAGCACTTTCCGGTGCATATCTTCTGCCTCTTCCGACTTTCCAAGTCTCCCTAGTATGATTGCAAGGTTGTTGACATGGAACATTGTACGCTTGTTCTCGCGCCCATGTACACTCTCTGAGATCTCCAAGGCCAGTTGGTATAGCTCTTCTGCAATCGTATACTCGACGATTTCGAGATGGTATTTAGCAGCCCTTGACGAAGTCTCTGCTCGCATTTCCAACACTTCTTTATCGGTCGTGGCATGGCTGATAGTTTCTTTGAAGTGCGGCAGCAGCACTCGACACTCCTCCCATGTCCCGTACTCCCCACTTGGGAAAACCATATTCATAGCTCGTGTAGATTCTTTAACCCACTTTTCAATCTCTTTCTCTTTCTCTTTCTCTAACCATCGCCTCATCGATAGCTGCACCAAGCGATATATCGTCATTGCCTGCTGCCCGACCTCAATTTTCACAAAAGAGAAGCCAAGTAGCGGCGCCAGAGCATCGTTGAAATCCAGTTCGCTAGTCGTACCTTGCAATAGCTTTCGTGGGATATCTTGCCTGTGGAACATGCTCATGAGCGCAAGTAAGTCCGCTGCCGATCGCTCCGTCTTTCGGATGTGTTCAAATGAGATCTCCCATGTCGATATTACTGCATGCCGTATGCTTGGATCGCGCCGAATGTCCTTCAACCCATCTTCGCTAAGCAAGCGCACCTGATTGGCCTCGCTTTCGCGAAAAAGATTGAGGTAGCCGCTTATCGTCACTGCTCCTTTTAGTTTATGAATGTACGCCGCGGCGTGGGTGATGGCTAGCGGAATACACTCCAATGCTTGAACGAGTGCCTTAGCATCTGCTGGGTCTGACTGCGTAGAGGATACTCTCGTGTGAAGCAGCGCTACTGCGTCTTCTTCGCTCATCGGTTCTACCTCAATAATGCCACTGGGTACACCAACAAGATTGGCTGCTGCAATCTTGTTTCTTGATGTGATTAGGATTGTCCCGTGCGTGGTTTGTGGAAGATAGCTCTCAAGAGAACCACTTTCCTGATTGCTGCTGAGAAGAATTTCAGTTTCGTCAACGTTATCCAATATCATTAGCCATTGCCCATTTTGGCTGTCCAACAGCCAATCACATACAAGCTTTAGTACATTTGCCTTGGGATCATCCCATCCAGGCAACTGAAGCTTTTCGGCAATTTTCGTGTATTCCTGTTGTAATCTTTCGGGGCTGCTTGCATGTATCCACATGACCGTCAGGTGGGGTGTTTCCTTGCGGGCTTGATATGCGTACTCAATCGCAATTTGTGACTTTCTAAAAATGGTTTAGTGCACTTTCTACAAAGAAAATATGTGTGAATACTGACCCTACCCCCCCCAAGACCAACGAGAGCTATGCGCGTGTGTGAACATGCAGCTTTTCTGCACTCTTTGATCCGGCGGATGACATCTCCCCGTCCAATGAAGAAACTATCTTGTGAAAAAGGCACCATGAACAAAGCTCTACTTGCTAGTAATAAAAATTCCCAATAAGCGTTGTGTCTTGCAATAGTTTGTATATTATGACCTTACGTACAAGCAGCATCTATCGATCCCGTAGGAGTTCTTTTAGAAGCGGAAAGCAACTGCTGGTTCTTCAGTTCCTGTTTCACACATGCTTTCAAAACACCAGAGATGGCGCAGTATATGTGATCATCTTTACTACTGGAACGAGCCATTTGCATGTGATTGGCATCGATGCTCTCGACAGTCTCAAATTCTCGCGGGAGGTCGAGCTTGGAAGAGAAGTTGTCCACCACCTAGAATTGTCAGCTTCTCCCAGAAGTTTCTTTATCATGCCTACCTTTCCATTCAATCCAGGCACACCTGTGACGCCTCGTGCTTCCTGGAAGGAGTGAACCTTGAATTTGCCCTTGGAGGCAATTCGTATGAACCCTTCATGGATGTTATCCAGAACTTCGTTTTTCACTTCTAGTGTCGCCAGAATCTTCTTGTTTGGGTCTTGCATTGCTACTCGAACAAGATTCGATGCAATAAGACCCCAGCCTGCGAATTGGCTGCCCCGGTGTGGCGTCCCAAGAAACACTATGAGTTTTGTTTGCTCCCTCGTGGTCTTCGATCGGCGGATGGCCTATAGCAACCAAGTTAGCAGTGATAACGTAGTCTATCGCGCTGTAGATTCCTTACATCTTTGAGTACGATTCCACCAAGACTATGTACTACGAATAACAATGGTTTCTGTAAGGCGCTCAGATACAATTCTCGAGGGACCCTGCAATTAGCCCAGCTCATACCTTAATGCAAATATCTCGCTCCAGTTTAACAGACAAATCTTGACCATGCTGTGAGATGCTGTTCTTGTTTTCGGCTTTGAAGAGACTGCTAATAACGTCCGCGTTGTATCAATACGTCCACACGCAAGCCCTGGGAACGTCCGGTACGAGATAATCTTCTGGCCAGAAGATGCGAGACGGCGATGGTGGAGCAGAAATTGAGTGAGGCTCTTGCGCTTGTAACGGTTCTGGTACAGGAGACTTGGCCAATCGTCGCCGGAGGAAGGGCCATCTAGCGTGATCCTTCGGATTTTTGGTAGTAGCATGACTGTCGAGACTACTCGGTTTTGCAACTACTGCCCATGTTTGTTGAGGATGCCCTCGCAAGCCGTGGATGAATATGATGCTGAACGATGTTAGTAATTTTGCCACATATGTGAATGCGATCGTACTTGACACAAAATTCGTCATCATTCTGCGTGCTGGGTGTCAGCCTTGTGAAGCCGAGCCGGTTTACGCTAGTAGTGCAGAGTGGTTGCATAGTAGGAGTTGGGCCGGTCTCCAGCACAGTACGGTCATTCAGTGAGAGGTATTGCACCCTCTACAGACTGCGAAGTTGTCTGGCCGATTCATATAAATAGCTGAGAAGCAGAGCTCTCAGGACTGCCAGATCAACGTCAGCAAGAGTCACCATGGCTGCCAGCTCAACTGTGGCAGAGCCAAGGCTGCAACCGGCACGAGGGGCAAGGCTGCATCATATAGTGTTGACTGCAGCCACGGCGACTTAGCTACGAGCAACTCGATAGAAAGAACGAATAGAATAGAATTGGTACAGCAATTTCGATCAGGGTAGTCAGAACAACGTATACGACGAAGTGGTGTTGTACTCACATTAGTCAACTTTCTCCACCTTCCTTCCTTCCTTCTCAAGCCCAACCACACCGTTACACAAACACCCACCCTCGCCCAACCCCCTCGACCCTCAAAAACAGCACCACAGAGTCATTTGAAAAAAAAAACACGCAAGCGCAAGGAAGAAAATCAATCACTTTCACCAACCCATACACGCAACCAAACATCCATAAAGGAAATTAAATTTCTCACTTGGGATAATATATCTCAACCACCCACGCACCCACACACACACGTCTGTATTCCACATCCTCCACCTTCCCCATCTTCACTCGCCAGACTGACCCCCCCCCTTTAAAAAACCCCTCTCCTCTCCTCTCCTTCACTTACCATGTTCCCCATCATACACACATACACACACACACACACAACCTAGCCCTCATATTTCCTTTTTTTCTTTCCCTTTCTCTTTCCCACAACACTCATCCCTTGGTTTGCACTTTTTTTTTCCCCCTCCATTGCGTACTCTCAACTTTGGACAAAAAAAACGCATCAGAGACACACACACACACACACACACACACACACGCACACACATAGTCTCTCTCTCTCTCACTCTCTCTCTCACACACAAACACAAAAAAAAGGGGTCGACGGACGAGCAAGAAGAACAAAAAAGGACAAAAAAAAGGGGGGGGGGAGGATGAGGAGTGGAGACGAGTTTGAAGAGAAGGAGGGGGAGAAGGAGAAAGAGAGAAAAAAAACCCCTCTCCCCCCAAAAAAAACCAACTTCCACAACAACGACATGTATATATGTGTATGAACAAACAAGAACATCATAAAATAAATCACTACCTCTTCTCATCCCTCATGCCCAAACCAGCCTCAAGCGCAAGCGGCGTCTTCTGGCTCTCTACCCCTCCTTGCCCCCCACTCCTCTCCTCCTCACTACCAGCAACAGGTCTCCGTCCAATACGTTGAAGCCAGCACTCTGCACTCTGTACCGTTCCATCCACCACAGTCGTAATCTGACCCATCATGTCAAGCCCTTCTTTGGCAAACGCCAGCATGCGGTTTGCGCCACGGACTTCGTCACCACCAGTAGTACTGTTGCTGCTGCTGCTGCCGCTAGTGTTGCGGCTAGCGAGTTGCCAGCGCTGGGGCACAGAGAGGAGTTGGGTGCGAACGACTGTTTGGGCGTTTTGCGGGAGGGCGCCGCCCGTGTAGCGGGAGACGGATTGGACGACGGATTGGAGGGTTTGCCAGATGTCGGAGGAGAGCTCTTTGATGCGGTCGGCGAAGCGGCGGACTTGGTCGTCTTTGTCGGAATCGACGAGGCCCATTTGCGCCATGTTGCCGTTGAGTTGGGCTTTTTCGTCTTGGGCAATGTTGTGGTTGTTGATGTTGGAGGAGGATTCCCGTTGGTTGCGTAGCGCGGCCTCGTATTCTTCCAGGACGAGCTTGAGAGCACGCATGACTGAGTCAATGTGTGTTGTTGCGCTGCGGAGGAGACCTAGGCAGATTTTCAGGGAGCGCAGTGATGTCTCGGACAGAGCGACACCAAGACCAGAGGTTGTCATGATGAGCTGTGTAGACCAGTTTACACGACGGTCCTGTGGGGTCTCAGACCGCCGTTCTGGTGCTTTCGGTCCAGTCGCATCTCCCGATACAATCGCCTCTTCGTAATTTGGCGATCTCTGGTCATCGTAGGCTGGAAGCGATTCAGAGTAAGATGATTGAGATCCCCCTCTTGTTCGCGATGCTGCCGCAAGTGCATCATCTACATCCATAGCATCGTCTGCGGGACTCGCAATCCTCTGTCTCTTACTTCTGGAACTGTCGCTGTCACCCTGTTCAAGATCACTGGGTCGGCGGTGTCCTTCGCCCAGGTAACGGCGCAGGCTCTTTTCCATACCGGTTCTTCTGCCTACAGATGAAACAGTGTTTACTACAGGCGATCCAATGTTGCGTTCCAGCAGTTCGGCACCATATTGGACTAGACGCGGCGTGTATCCTTTTGTCGTATTGTAAGCGGATATGGAGCCATTGATGGAACTTCCCAGCCATGGGTGGTTCGAAGTAATTAGTGAAAGAAGTGGTTCCGGTGGTTCAGCAGTGGGTGAGCGGGCAGACAATGTGAGGGATCGTGCCGTTGGAGAACGGACAAAGTCTATAGCCTGTAATTAGTATATGCTTACTCTTTGCCATGAGGGTACCACCCCCACATACCTGGGTTGCCCAGTCCGCTTAGCGCCTCGGCTGCCAATCGTACATCTGGGTCATCCATACTGACGCTCGTTTCTCGTATACTAGACGTGTCCATGGGGCTTCCTACATCTTCGCGCGGCAGGCTTTCTGGCACGCTTGGGAAGGTTGTGCCATTTGGGGCAGGCAAGACGCCCCAATGCGACGCCTCGAAATTTGTGCGCGGGCTGTATTCTATGGAGGTGTGCGGTGTGTGACGTGGTTTGGTCTCGGGTAGATGCAGCGACTTGATGCCTGGGAGTCGTGCATTGTCGGGGTGATGGCTGTGAGTGGGTATATGAGTTGGTACCGAGGGCAGATGCAGCGACTCAGGCTCGTGCTGGGTGTATGCAGGCGGCGGGGCACGCTGGAGTGGGCGTTCCTGCTCCATTGTGAATTGGCAGGGCGTGTTCAAAGAAGCGTGTCGGTTGTGATGCGGGCGACTAGCGGTACCCCACGTACGCTCGGTGCGCGAAGCACGACGGGACGGTGTTTTGGCAATGCGACCAGACGGTGTGCTGTGCTCGACTGGAGAGAGTTGGGCTACGTCGCGCTGCCCTGTTCCCGCGAGCGATGGCAATGCTTAGCAAAGGGTCGGAGAAGCGGGCTCGAAAGGGAATGGGGGCTCAGCGGGAGCGGAATCGGATGCCGGGGCGCAGGAGCGCAGGAGCGCAAAATGAGAGGGGACGCAGCAATGATGTCGTTCAGGGGAGTGGGCGGCTGGTCACGCACAAGGCAGAGGCAGCATGACAGTCAGAGTAGAAGGGCAGCAGGATGGATTGGCCGGGCTACGGCATAGCTGAGCGGATGTAGGGCCAAGGTGCGAGGGGAGCAAACGACGGCGATGGCAATGGGACCCAGACGAGAGCGCCCGGCGGCAGCAAATTGGGGGTCACCACAAAAGCCATGATTCTCACATGTCAGTCCTATCACATGTCACCGGCGATCCACCCACAGTCCACGCCACCCACTCTGCTTGGCAACGCAAACGAGACGACAAGGCCCGTTGTCCCGTCAGACCAGACACGAGGGGCTACTACGCGGCGCTGTCTTTTTTTCGCTTCTTCTTCTTCTTCTTGTATCCAAGTGTACTGGTAGCCTGCGCAGTCCATGATGAGCCGCCCCCCCGACTTCTCTGCCCTCGTCGGAGTGTGCATCAAGCCCACTACCCCCATGGCTCCAGGCCGGGGACTATACACATTGGCCGCCGGGCACATGGCGTAATGGCGGTGGATCCCTTGTCAGCCTCGTCTTACACCATGCCTCACCCCTCGGTTTTGCACGTGTAAATCTGGTCAAGCTTCCCCACATCTGCGTTTGTAAAGCTCCGATAGCCGCAAGTGGCAACATCCCAGATGCAGTAACTTCCATACCATCAATGGAGCAATTAGCGTTTCAACTCTACTACTGCACCTATAGCCCTAACACAATGCCTACACCGACCCCCTTTATCCGCCGCCGCCATCAAAAAGTAACATACATCGCCGTCACGTGAACCCAAACATTAATACACACTCACACGCCCCACATACATACACGCACATGTCCACAATCACAGCAGCAGCAGCAACAACAACAACAACTCCTCCTCCTCCCGTGGCAAGACCAAATTCGACCATTATTATGCATTATCTGTCATTCGAGTATCTTGTACAACGCGTGTGTAGACTGCCCATGTCAAAGCCCAATCCCAACACCATCGTTGTCCTAATGCAATCCGACCGACCAACCATGCTCTTACATGCTTTTATCGTAACACGGGGCAAGCCAAAACCGTCCCACCCCACACATAACAATTACAACAAGTATCAAAAATTGCCAACCTGAAATGGCCATGGCGCATCAAGAACGAAGTCATAGGAGCCTGGCCTAATTGGTAGCTCCTCTAGCCAACCATGGTGCGCCCCGGCTGCGCCTCTATAGCCTGCGCAGCCACAACGTCACCCTTAAGCCTTACGGCTGCGCGTCGCCCGGCCATTAGGAGTGCCGTTGGGTGAGGCTCCGGTAGCAGCGGCGCCACGCGTGATCGAAAGACGCCTGCGAGCCTCGCCAACAGTGGGCACCTTCTCGTCCTTCATTTCCACAAGAGCGCTGGTAGCCCTGCGGCGGCCCTTGGGAACTGGCTTCTTGTATGTAGCAAAGTAGAATGCAAGGAAGAGGAACAGGTAAGATGTGATGATGCAGATACCAGAGATGGCAGCAAACTCCTCGCCAGCGCACTTGCCCATGTTGGGAATGTGGGGCCAGTAGGTGCTGGTGAAGTAGGTCCATGACGCAAAGTAGATGAAGCCTAGCCCAAGGTTAGCTCTTGTAACGCACCGTCAAGTACGAAGCAACCTACCAAGATCAAGGACGAATTGGGTGATTTGTCCAACAGTAATGTACTTCTTCCACCAGATGCGGATGCCTCGGGCGCTCTGGAAGTAGTACCAGTACATGACAACGTGAACAGCCAAGTTCAGGGTGATGACAGGCCATGAAACGGGGGTGTGGCCAATGAGCTGGGTGTAGCAGAGGAGGGCCGTAGCGCCATGGTGGTAGGTGTGGAGGAAAGCTAGAATCCGTTAGCTTTGCGATATCTTGACCGCCATTCGGATGCACGTACTCAAAGGCTTCTTCTTCAGGAACAGGAAGCAGGTGTCAATCAGCTCGAGAAACTTGGTGAGGTAGTTGAGCTGTACACATGTGTTAGCCTGATCCTGCAGTGGGCGCCTGTCGTGAATACGTACGTAGTAGAGGATAACCAGCTTGTCCGTCCAGCCGCCCTCATGGTCGCAGATGGCGAAGAAAAGACCCTTCCTGACAACCGTGGGGATGATCTGCTCGGCAAAAAGCAGCAACAGTGTGCCGCTAATGGCGGTGAGGTAAAAGTTGTGCAGCTTGAAGAGAAAGCTGAGCTTGAAGGGCTCGCGATTGCGCATAAGCTCCCGGCCGCCGAAAATTACAATGTAGTATACAAGAAGCGTGACAACACACGTCTTGAAGGTCGAGAGCGGTGTGACGCCCTGCTCGAAGCGGAAGTCCTGGGGCTTGTAGCCCGCAATGGGCTCAAAGACCTTTTCGAAAATGGGCCATAGGGCCAGGCCAAAAGGACGGTCGAGCGTGGGCACGCCGTACTCAAGCCAGTCGGGATTTCCCATTGTGTATGTGTGTGTGCGTGTGTAGGAACTCGCGGGAGCAGTGGAAGATTACGGAGTCTTGCGAGAGAGGATGTCAAGTGTTTTGATTCGAATGGCTGCGCCTATCAGGTTTGAGAGGAACAAAATGCGTAATCAAACAATGAGCGGAGGGGAAAGAAAAGACGGCAACCACGACCGAGCACACGCAAGGCGCAAAGGAGCGACGAAGAAGATGTGAAGAAGCGAATCTCACACCGCGAGGAAGAGGAATTGTTGATGAGGGTTTTGAAGAAGGGTCAGCGCCAGTTTTCTTTACTACAGCGCCGGAAAGGAGGTCGGAAATGACTGCTAGGGTCTTCCGCCATTGGCGCAGATCTGGCCTATCGAGCGGCTGCTCGTCCGCATTGCCACACTTTACAGACCGAGGCCAGCCCCTAGCACGCCTGCTACGCCTGCTGGTGATATCTGCCAAGGCTTACAAGCAGATGCATCATGGCAGCCCGCGTACGTCTGCTTGCATGCAGTACCATGCCCACGCCCATGCCGGTACCGTCCATGAATGTTTCAAGACAAAGGCAGACCCCAATCCAATCGCCTCCAGTCCCATCCATGCCCCCCTACGTGCTCAGCATGCCATTGCACCCCAATTCCCAATTCCGTTCCGCTGCTAAACTTTTGCTCGCTGTGGGGAGTCCTCGACGTGGCACCCACCAAAAGGGAACAAGCGCTCCGGATATCTTGGCGGCCCGGCTGCCGATACACCGCCCCCCTTATTGTCGTTGGCACTCACTGTCACTTGTAGCTCGTCCGTCAACCTCGACTACCCCGGAACTTCGGTGTCAAGGTACCCATGTAAACACGATTCCGCATTGCTTCGTACGAACAAGCTGCATCCCAAGACTGTCCCTCTCCCCCCTCCCCCTTATTTCTTTTGGTCATCATACCACACTACCTACCCCTTGTTTTCAATTCTCGACCTCCTCACAGTACTCGCCACCAATCGTTATCGTATCTCCTTTTTTTTTCTTCGAAAATAGTCTTAATATTGCGTATACATAGGTGCGCAAAAGTGAAACCCCTAGTAGGCATCACTCGCACATCTATAAGCCCTCCACAAAAATATATCCAAAACACCGTTGTAAGAAGAAGAAGAAGAGGAAGAGGAAGAAGAAAGAAACCCGTCCTTCTTTTGGGAGAGCCAGCCAGGGACCTACGCGACCGCTGAATGCCAACATGAACTACAAGCCATACTCCAAAGAGCTACACATAGACCACAAACTATATCGAATGAGACAACATGCACAAGCCACAGGCCTCACGAGCTCGTGACCCGAGCAATGCTGCTCCCAGAATTTGCTCTCGCCCGTCCAGAAGGCCCTCGCGACGAGACAGTGTGACCAGACGACGAGTTTGGCCGACTGTTGCTACGAGGTCGACCAGCCGAACGGCGAGCACTGGATGATACATGGTGCTCCCCTGATGATGAATGGTGCCGTCGCTACAAGGACACAAAGCACAAACACGTCAGATCCACTCGAACCAAAAGCCAATGCCTGGACAAGAAGAAGACAGAGAGAGTGAGAGAGTGTAAAAAAAAAGACCTAGGAGTCTAGGAATATAATTAAGAGTACACCGATTCGGCCACACAGAATGCTCATCTCGAGTTCTAGGGACTTAAGAATCAACGTACCGAGGTTTGGCTGCCTTGACGCTCATAATCTTTCGGCCGCCTGTCTCTCGATGTCGCCCCGTCATCCTGAAGACGCAGGTTCTCCAGTCGTCCTTGAGCTGAATCGTCCACACGCCCTGATGACTTCTCCGCCGTGCCATTTGCGCGTGATTCTGCGAGCTTGGCCAATCTGTCCCAGCGATCTTGTCGACTTTGCTGCCTTTGTGTCGCATTATTTTGCGATTCAGCATAGTCGTGCGAGCAGTCGTCAAAGAGTTGAGGGTTGACTTCCATGAATAGCTTCATAGCATTGTATACCATACCGTGAATTGTTCTGCACATGATTGTTAGCCTCCAAGACTTTGCTTACGACATGACGCTGCAGCATACCGGTTCCAATGACCCTTTGAGTTTTCGTACAATGGTGCAAACATGATTGGCAGAATGACCTCGACATTGTCGCTGACAAGATTGCAGAAGTATTCGTTATTCCAGAAGTAGAGTGCTCGCTCTGCAACCTGGAAGTGGGGGCTGGCGACCGACTTGGCTAGTTGGTTGAACAAAGGCTCTTGCACCTTTGCAAACTCGGCAGGGTCCATGACTTCAAAAATATCTTCAACTTCGTTCAGGAACATGACCTCCTTGGTGCTGTTCACCTTGGGCCAATATCGGAGAAGACCCAAAACAACCTGCACATGTTAGCCTAGCTTGCTGGACTGGGCATCTAACCTTACCTCTTCTGTCAAAGCTGCATCCTTCTCTAGGAACTGGACAATGCAGTACGCCAGCTGTGGATGATACATGCTCAGACTCTTTACCTTGTGCAGCGGAATGAGCACCCTTGTCAGGAAAAGCTTGTGCTCTTCCTTCAAGGGCAGAGCAAAACCGTTGATGATGGAGCCGAGGATTTCGAGAAGCTCGGCAATTCCGTTAAATCGTTCCGTCTCGTAGATGAATTGGAAGAAGACATTGTTGATCGAACGACGAATGTAGGAGCGGAGGTTTAGGAATTTGCCGTATATGCGATGAAGCGTGGTCTTCAAAAAGTCGCGCTCTCTGGGGTCCTCGGAATCGAAAAGCTCAAGTAGCTGGGAAGATTAGCTGCAGAACTGATCACTGTAAAACAATCAAGTACATACGTTGAGCACAAAACTGTGGTCTATGTATGCTTTGGCAATGTTTGTGTTGAAGTCCTGGCTCTCAATGAAGCGCAGGAAGAATTCGTAGACGACTTGAATGTGTGGCCATGCAACCTCCAACACAGGCTCGTCTTCTTCAGGGTCAAAAGCCTCGCCCTGGGGGTTCATGGGAGGTGGAATGGGTCGGAACAAATTCTTGGCAAACATTTCCACGACGCGAGGATACATCTTCTCTGTAATGACCTGGCGATTGTTGGCAACGTAGTCGAGCAACTCGTGCAAGGCCAGGCGCTTGATCTCCTTGGACTTCATATCGCCGCTGGCATCGTTGAAATCGAAGATGATGTTGCATTGGTCAATCTTCTGCATGAACAGTTCCTCCCGCTTGTTTGGAGGCACCTCGTGGAATCCGGGTAGCTTCTCCAGTTCACGCTGACGTTGATCGGAAATGTCGAAGCGCGATGAATGCTGCCTCTTTGGAGTCCTTATACCCTCGATATTGTCCTTGGGGGTCGCTTGAAGACGGTCGAATATGCCCGACTTCTGGCCCGCCTTTGGAGGCGCAAGGTCACCAGGCATGGTCTCGGCAGCGCCAGGAGGGGGAACGTGCTGCAAGAGTACTTAGTCTACGCAGGCCTTCTACATAAGTATGATGAGCAAGAGTACTTACAGGAGCGCTCGGGCTGATGACGACGCTCGGCGCCAGGGGCTGCCCAAGCCTAGAAGGCGTGCCTGGGCCTGCAGCACCAGCATTGCCAGCATTGCCAGGACCCATCAGCCCCTGTCCAGCAAATGACTGCGACCCACCTGCTAGAGAGCCCGACGAAGGCTGCTGGTTCTGTTGTAGCGACCCGAGGTGGGCTGCGGCGCCATCAGTAGCGGGCTGGTTCTTGCTTCGCGCGTCGGTGAGCTGCGTCTGTGATGAGGAAGGAGTGGCCTGGGCGGAGCCCGAGGGAGAATTAGAGGCACCGAGCGACGGCGAAGCAGTACCCGAGTTTGAGTCCTTCTTCTTGGACGACTTTCCATCCTTGCTTCGAGAAAGCTGTTCAGACTAGACATGTTAGCCTCCGCGCATAGAGAGGGGCAAGGCGGTGGCCGGTGGCCGCAGCGCAAGGGCCCAGGGAGGAAACGGAGACTTACGACCCTTTGCCGGAAACCCTTCATGATTGTGCAGGAGCGCTCAGGGCCAGGTCAAGCGCTGCGGAGGTGTCTGCGGAGACGGGCGTCCGAAATTGAGGCGGGCCTCGGGGCGTGTATCGAGGGGGGTCGCAATCCAAGAGCGCCAATGGGGTGCCAGAAGAGGAGCGCAGGCTGGAGAAATGACGACTGGGCAGGCGTGCAAGTCAGGTCGACATGGAGGACGAGGGGACGCGTGAGATGGTGGATGGAGGCTAGTGTGTAGCCGTCTTGGGATGCAGCACGGGGAGTCGGTGGAGGGCAGAGCTCGCGAGAGGGGGGAGGGAATAGAAGGCAGCTGAGGGGAGCCCCAACAACGGCGTGGTGACGTAGAGGCGAACCGGCAGAGAGAGCGAGGCGTGTAACTGAAGAGCTGGAGATGAGAGAATGAGCAGGTCGTCAACTGACAACTCAGGGCTGCTGCCAGACAGACGGCGTCGAGTGATTCGCGCTAGCCGTCCCGTAGCGAGGCCGTGCGTTTGGGATCTCGAGAGCCCCGCCGCGGCCGTCACGACATCATACTCTACATCCGATAGCATATGTACATAGACACGGCCATGCGGCGACGGACGCTTTGAGAGAAGCGAGCCAGGGGCAGAGAGAGACAAGACACATAGACGACAAATAGGCTTTGGCGGCGTTGCATGGCTGCACGTCACCTGACCGCCCGCGCCCACAGTGAGCCATAGCCAGATCCCCGGCACCATATATAGTACTTCAGAGGGACGCTGCAAACGGGTCCTCGCATGCTCAGGGTCTGTGTGTGTGTGCGCCCTAATTGATGGTGCTTTCTGCTGTGCTCGGACAGACTCTGCAAACACAACCACACGAGAGACTACATGTATAGTACTCTGTGCCTTGTGAACAAAAAAATCCGCTGCAGTGCGCCATGAGCGACGAACAACCCACGCCCACTGCAAACGGTGAAAGCCAACAGGCATCATCGTGGCTTCCTATTCCATCGCGCGCCATCTCGGTTGTCGAGCATCCAGCCATCATCAAGAACGTGGAAAAGGGCATTGCGTCGTTGGGCGGGCCTGTCAAGCTGAGCAAGGTCAGCAAAAATCTTTGTACTACAACTCCATGCCACACCTGCATGCTAACACGTGACTCAAGGGTCTACGATCGAAACTGGAAACAACCGTTAATGCCGAGGGCGACGATGAACTCAAGAAGCTCATCTCTGTCTCCCTTCGTCCCGACGACCCCTTCGCCAAGCGTTTGCTATCTACCCCGGTGCGCACCAACAACCTACTCCTAAAAGTCACAGTCCCCAAGCGAACAGGTCGCAAACGAAAGCGCGGCACTACAGGGCCCTTTCTCGCTGAAGACGACATAGCCCGTGACAGCAATCAAACCTATGTCGATGCGCCAACAATCTACAGAAGCATCCAAGACAATGCATCCACACACAAGGTTGCTCTTGTTGGTGTGGTTGACGAAACTCACCGGTTCAGGAGTAAGTGCTGACTTTCTGCCCATATCTGGTATCAAGTGCTGACTGCTTAGATATGCCTGACTTGCAGTACGCCGCTTCTCACAGCGACACAATGGTCGGCTTGCGTGATCACATTCTTTCCAGACGATGTAAGAATTGTTCAGGTAGTCCCGAGACATCACTGACTTTTTTTTAGATGACAAGGTAAAGAGCTACAACATCAATACGGCAGCCGGTGCAGATATTACCAAGACTGTCGGTCCATCTGCAGAGTTTCTGCAGATGCCTATCGCTTTCAACTATCGGTATGTGTACAATTCTGCGAATCCAACGTTTACTGACATCCAGCTAGTTTCCAGCAAAACTCCAACGTCAAATACACCGAGCAAGGTGTTGTCAATGTGCAGAGAAGTCTGTCTTACAACTCATACACTATTGTCAAACCCACCGACGAGCATGTGCCAACTGGACCGGGACCCAGCCTACCTGCAGAGAAGGATCTCACGCCTTATATGCAGTCACTGATTGCCAATATCAGAGCCCTGCTCCTTGAAAGACCCATTGTCACTCGCCAACTCCTGTACAATAGGCTTGGGTGGAGTAAGCGAACCAAGCTTCGGCAAGCTGCTATATACTGTGGGTATTTCTTCGAGAGTGGGCCCTGGCGAGAAGCACTTGTGCGTTGGGGGGTTGACCCTCGCAAGAATCCTGAATACCGCAAGTACCAGACGGTGTCTTTTCTCTCGTACCTCAAATCGGGTATATCAAAACACCGAGCAGTTTTCGACCAGCATGTCATGAAGCTAGCCAAGATGTCTCCGGAAGAACTAGAGTCTGAGCATACTTTTGACGGTGTTCATGTCTCACAAACTGGAAACTTATTCCAATTCTGCGATATAACCGACCCTCTGATTTCGAAAATTCTTTCTACAAAAGATATCAGGACGACGTGTGCGCCGACCTTCCAAGGATGGTATCATGTGGGGACATGGGCTAAAGCGACAGTAATACTAAAGGATAAAATGAACACAATCATTGGTGGTGAGAAACCAGATGACGCAATATACCAGCGTATTCTCAGTTGGCCTGAACTATGGGATGACAAGGAAATGGCAGCTCAATATAAAGCAGAGATTGATGACCGCCAGATACACCAAGAGAAGAGGAGAGAGCATCAGGTTATGCACAACGTCCGTTGGGCTGCAAGAAACCCGCGCTACACTTTTGAGAAGATGGAGGCAGAAAACGAACAAGAAAGAGAAGTGAATGATTCGGAAAATTTAGAAGACGTTGATGTTCCCGAAGACATGACAGAAGATCCCGTCATGGCTGACACCGTCTTGGATGTAGATCTCGACGCAGATGACGAAGGTGCTGACCAAACTGGCGAGGGTGATGATGGCGATGATGACGATAAAGAAGATGCGATGCCAGATGATGAGCTGGATGAGGATATGTATGGGAGCTCAGATGGTGAAGACGACAATGATAGCACTATCATATCTGTTCGAGCCACGTCCGAGGGGCCCGCGCCTTTTGGAGGATACTATAGGGTATAGCTGATACAATGTAATGACCATATATCGGTGAGACATGGAGTACACGTTGTTATTGATTGATGCTGAGCTATCGCGATTTTGACTTGAAAATGACTCTTTGATTGATGAGCTGTTACTAGTAATGCAAAACCCCACACAGGTTAGGAACACGTCAACTGGAAATAGGGTGCTCAAGCTTAATGGACCACCGCAACTTCAATAATTCCTCGATATTTATCTACAGCAAGGGAAAAAAAAATTCCTTGTTACACAGTACATGCATGCGGGGTGTAGGGACTATGCTTTCAGCCTTGGGTATAGTAGTAGTAAGAGCGACCCACTTTTCCATGCTTGGCTTGGGTGCAACTCGGATCGTCTGAGCTTTCGTTTTCATAACCTCACGCGAAATCGCACCACCACCGACATCACCCCTCGCCCACGCAACGCCGGCTCAACCGTCCAGTAGCCTCCATCATCACCTCGAAAAGCTAGCCGCCAGCTAATTGAACCGCATCATGCTCTTCATGCGCGCCGCGTCAAAGGTCAGTCGGGTGGCAGTCCCGGCCTACCGAGCACCTACCGTTGCATTGAACGCTCAGCGCACCTTCTCGCAGTCGGCTATCCGAAAGAGCGATGCGCACGCCGAGGAGACGTTCGAAGAGTTTACCGCCAGGTACGAGGAATCCATGGAGGGGCTCGGGCGATTGGAGAGAAATAGTGGGACCACGGACTATGGACAGCCATTGGGTTCAATTGACCGCATTGAGAGCTGCAGCGCTGACTTTTGTGTCTTCATTGCAGGTATGAGAAGGAGTTCGAGAAGGTCAATGATGTTTTTGAGCTTCAGGTATGTTTGTTGTGCCCTAGCATACGGCCCGCACCGGTATCACCCGAGCTGCATTGAGCCAGCCGGTGGACTGCTGTGAACGAGAGCTATACGCTAACACGTTACAGCGAAACCTGAACAACTGCTTCGCTTACGATCTCGTCCCCTCCCCTGCAGTCATCACTGCCGCTCTCCGCGCTGCCAGGCGTGTCAATGACTTCCCCTCGGCTGTCCGAGTTTTCGAGGGTACGTTTCTCATTATACCCCGCGCATGTGTATCTGGACGGTTTACGTCGTGGCGGGGCGTGAAACATGTCACAAGATGATGCGACTTTGGGTGTGACCAGCCACGGAGCCTTGATTACTAACATACGTCACAGGTATTAAGTTCAAGGTGGAGAACAAGGGCCAATACGCCGAGTACCTTCAGGAGCTTGAGCCGATACGCGAGGAGCTTGGTATTCCCCTTAAGGAAACGCTCTACCCTGAGGAGAAGTAGATTGCAGGCTGGTATGCTCGCTATCCGATTATCTCCTTCTTGACATCGAATACTTCGGAGCGCCCAATGTAAATGCCATATTTCAATTTCCTTTACTAGACAGAAGACCGGAAGCGAACGTGGCCTGTACAACTGTGTGATGTATTGCAGCATGAATGGGTGGTCAACGTATGCCAAGGCGGGTTGGGGTGATGCAGAGTGCAGATATTTAGATGCCGCAGGTAGATGGAATGAGATTTGCAATTTCAAATGCCTTTAGTTCATATTCAAATCTGGATATTCTGGGATGCAGGTGTGGTAGTACGACCATTATATGGCCTCGTTGGAACATACAGATATCTCCAGTCAGGGTTGCAGTCATCAACACAATAGGCTCAATGCCACAGACCGGGGATTTGTAAACGCCGATGGCGCTAAGCCCAACTCGCACAGACGCAGGGGCAAAACGGTCCAATCAGCGGCAGGCAGCGACGGAACTTGCCGGTTCAGAGTCCAGGGCATTCCCACCTCTGCGACCGGTCGTCAGTTGAGTGCTCTGCAGAGCTCAAGACGCGACCTCAACCAGCACCTGCTGGACGCGCCTTCCCACCCCACCACCAGTCCTCGTTTTCTCATAACGATTTTAATGACCAACCGGGCCATCTAGCCCATCCCTTCTTTTTCACATTTTAATATTCCCCATTGCAGCCACCTGCCGCTGTTCCTGCACACGACTGCGCCGTTCCCCGAGCAAATGCGCCTGCCTTCTGCCACACCGGCTGCGCAACCCACAGAGTAAACACGACACTATACGGTGCAGCTTGAGAGGCCTCCAAACAAGGGGAGAAGCAGCTGTGGGCTGCAAACATCCTCGTCATGGCGTCTCACAACTTTGAGGCCATGGCCTCCAAACTGGACGACCCTAACTCTGGTAACGAGACATTTTTTAGACCCGAGAGCCATGATCGCACGCGGTCGCGCATATTAAGAAACTTGAGCAGAGGCTGACTGTGGCACAGATCTGAGAGCAAAGGGCACCCAGGCCATCGAAATCCGGGACAACATCGAGAGCTACTGTCAAGGACCGCAGTACAGCGCATTCCTGAACCACCTAGTTCCTGTGTTTCTCAAGATACTCGATGGCAATCCAGTATTCATATCCACATCGCCCGAACAGGTGAGCGCAAACCCCGCAGCAATAGAACAGCCTTCTGACTCAAACAGCGGATACGAAACTGCATCCTCGAAATCCTGCACCGCCTGCCCATGAACCCGACCGAGGCGATCGAACCGCATGCGGCCAAGATTGTGGATAAGCTCATGAGTCTGGTCAAGTTGGAAAATGAAGACAATGCCGTTTTGTGTATGAAGACGATTATGGACTTCCAGCGCCACCAAACCAAAGCCCTCGCGGACCGCGTTCAGCCTTTCCTCGACCTGATCCAAGAAATGTTTGAGACAATGGAGCAAGCCGTGCACGATACATTCGATAGCAGTGCGCCTGCGTCAACCTCGTCAGGTGTTCCCTCGACCCCGAACAATCACCAGTTTTCGCAATCTCCTCGTCCCAATTCGCCAGCAACTACGCTAAGTTCCAGCTCCGCAGGCGATCTTGGGTCGGAGCACCAGCAGACGCGCATGCTGCTCAAGGGAATGCAATCGTTCAAGGTTCTCGCAGAGTGCCCAATCATTGTGGTATCACTATTCCAAGCCTACCGGAACTGTGTGAACAAGAATGTAAAACTCTTCGTTCCGCTCATCAAAAATGTGCTTTTGCTCCAGGCAAAGCCGCAAGAGAAGGCGCATGAGGAGGCCAAGGCCCAGGGCAAGATTTTTACTGGCGTCAGCAAGGAGATTCGGAATCGAGCCGCTTTTGGCGATTTCATCACAGCTCAAGTTAAGACCATGAGCTTCCTGGCATATCTCCTCAGAGTCTACGCAAACCAGCTGAATGATTTCCTGCCAACGTTACCGGATATCGTTGTGCGCCTGCTCAAGGACTGCCCGCGAGAAAAGTCGGGTGCGCGGAAGGAGCTGCTGGTAGCTATACGGCATATCATCAATTTCAACTTTCGCAAAATCTTTCTGAAAAAGATTGACGAGCTACTGGATGAGAGGACCTTGATTGGAGACGGACTTACCGTGTACGAAACCATGCGCCCGCTTGCGTATAGTATGCTTGCGGATCTCATTCACCATTTGCGAGATTCGCTTTCCAAGGAACAGATTCGCCGCACAGTCGAGGTGTACACAAAGAACCTGCACGACAGCTTTCCGGGGACCAGTTTTCAGACTATGAGTGCAAAACTGCTTCTGAACATGGCAGAGTGCATTGCAAAGTTAGAGCCTAAGGAAGATGCTCGGTACTTCTTGATTATGATTCTCAATGCCATTGGGGACAAATTTGCCGCTATGAACCGCCAGTATCACAACGCTGTCAAACTCTCAGCACAGTACAGCCAACCATCAATCGATGCGACTGACGAAAATCACATGGCCGTTCAAGACAGTCCCCCGGACTGGGATGAGATTGACATCTTCAACGCGACCCCCATCAAGACGTCGAATCCCCGAGACCGCAGTTCTGACCCGATTGCCGACAACAAGTTCTTGTTCAAGAACCTGCTGCACGGGCTCAAAAATCTCTTCTACCAGCTGCGAGCGTGCAACCCGGCCAAGATCAAAGAAGAGATTGACCCAGCGAATGCGTCAGCCAACTGGCATGAAGTGTCCTTTGGCTACAACGCCGAAGAGGTCGAGGTCCTCATTAAACTTTTCCGCGAGGGTGCCAAGGTGTTCCGTTATTATGGCACCGACAAGGCACCTGAGACCCAAGGAATGTCACCAGGAGATTTCATGGGCAACCAGCATATGATGTCAAGCGGCAAAGAAGAGAAGGATCTACTGGAGACGTTTGCGACAGTTTTCCACCACATTGACCCAGCCACATTTCACGAAGTGTTTTCATCCGAGATACCCCATTTGTACGATATGATGTTCGATCACCCGGCATTGCTCCACGTTCCACAGTTTCTTCTTGCTTCCGAGGCCACATCCCCCAGTTTTTCGGGAATGTTGCTACAGTTCCTCATGGATCGGATTGAAGAGGTTGGCACTGCAGATGTCAAGAAGTCATCCATTATGCTTCGCCTCTTCAAGCTATCCTTTATGGCAGTCACACTCTTTTCTGCTCAAAACGAGCAAGTCCTCCTGCCGCACGTCAGCAAGATCATCACAAAGTCTATTCAGCTATCAACGACTGCTGAGGAGCCCATGAACTATTTCCTCCTGCTCAGGTCGCTCTTTAGGAGCATTGGCGGTGGTAGGTTCGAGCATCTATATAAGGAGATTCTGCCCCTTCTAGAGATGTTGCTGGATGTTCTCAACAACCTTTTGTTGACGGCGCGCAAGCCTGCAGAAAGAGATTTGTTCGTTGAGCTTTCTCTTACAGTACCTGCGAGGTTGAGTAATCTTCTACCGCATCTTAGCTACCTGATGAGACCGCTGGTCGTTGCTTTGCGAGCTGGATCTGATCTTGTTGGCCAAGGACTTCGTACTCTGGAGCTTTGTGTGGACAACCTTACCGCGGACTACTTGGATCCTATCATGGCGCCGGTGATTGATGAATTGATGGCTGCTCTATGGGAGCATCTCAAGCCGAATCCATACAGCCACTTCCACGCCCATACGACAATGCGCATCCTGGGTAAACTCGGTGGCCGCAACCGCAAATTCATTACGGGGCCACCAGAACTCAACTTCAAGCCGTACTCGGATGATCAATCCTCTATCGACATACGTCTCATTGGATCAACCAAAGACCGAGCGTTTCCTGCGGCAATCGGAATTGACACCGCAATCGCAAAGCTCTACGAGGTCCCTAAGACACCCGCGGCCAAGAAGTCTGATACGTTCCATAAGCAGCAGGCCCTCCGCCTCATCACAGCCCACACAAAGCTGCTGGTCGGCTTCGACAGCTTGCCTGAGGACTTTGCACAGCTGGTTCGCCTGCAAGCCAACGACTTATGTGCCAAGAAGTTCGATGCCGGTTACGACATTCTCACTGCTTCGGAACGTGAGAAGTCAATCACCAAGAAGAGCGTGGAGCAGGAGACTTTGAAGAAGTTGCTGAAGGCTTGTATCTTTGCTGTGTCTATACCTGAGTTGAAGTCTGACGCTGAGGCTCTGGTGAACAACTTGGCGAAGCATTTCACACTCCTAGAACTCGGAACCCAGTTTGCAACGCTCAAGCACAAGACGAAGCCGTTTGATGTTCATTCGGGCGAGGGGCCCGTCGTGATCGAAACCGACGTTATTTCAGAAGCTATCGGCGAATCCCTAGCTTCAGAGCATGCTGCTGTGCGCGACGCTGCGGAACAAGTCATCATAACCATGCGCGATGCTACAAAGGCCATCTTTGGAAATGACGGCTCTCTCGACAAGTTTGTCTTCTTCACTGAGCTTTCCAGCACCTTCTGCCACAACTGCCATGCGGATGACTGGTTCATGAAGTCTGGTGGAACTCGTGGTATTGAGATCATGATCAAGCAGCTAGGGCTTCCTCAGACCTGGTTGGTGCCTCGCCATTTCGAGCTTGTCCGCGCTTTGAACTTTGTCATGAAGGACATGCCCATCGATCTGGACTCGAAAACGCGCATTCAAGCAGAAGGTCTTATCCAAGATCTCATCCGGCGATGCCACAAGAAGATCAAGAAAGAAGACTTTGATAAGGGCAACAACATTACGCTGAGGCTTTGCCAACAGCTCGTGGGTGATCTGTCGCACATGAACAAAAATGTGCGGGACGCGACACAGAAGGCTTTCCAAGTGCTCTCTGAGGTCACTGAACTGAGCGTGAGCGACCTCATCACACCCGTCAAAGACAGGCTCATTCTGCCCATTTGGACAAAGCCACTCCGAGCGTTGCCCTTCAGCATTCAGATTGCCTACATCGACGCCATCACCTTCTGTCTGAAACTTAAGAACAACATCCTCGAGTTCAATGAGCAGTTGACACGGTTGCTCATGGAGTCTCTCGCCCTAGCAGACGCCGAAGACGAACACCTTGCGAGCAAACCCTTCGAGCAAAGGAACGCCGACCACATCATCAATCTGCGGGTAGCCTGTATTCGACTTCTCTCCACTGCGCAGAGTTTTCCCGAATTTAGCACTACCCCACCAAACCAGACGTTCCTCCGCATCATCGCTGTCTTCTTCAAGTGTCTCTATTCCAAGTCCCCTGAGGTCATTGAGGCAGCCAACATTGGACTTTCGGGTGTAATCTCGGCGACGAACAAGTTACCCAAAGATGTGCTCCAAAGCGGACTTCGACCCATTTTGGTTAACCTGCAGGACCCACGAAAGCTTTCTGTCGAAAACCTTGATGGTCTTGCCCGTTTGCTGAAGCTGCTCACAAACTACTTCAAGGTGGAGATTGGAACACGTCTTCTTGACCATCTCAAGAGCATCGCCGATCAAAACAGTCTTCAGAAGATCTCATTCACTATGATTGAGCAAAATTCCAAGATGAAGATTGTGACCGGCATCTTCAACATCTTCCATCTGTTGCCACCGGCGGCTGCTACATTCTTGAAGCAGATTATCGAAAAGGTCATCGAGTTGGAGAGTGCGCTCAGGAGGACGCATTACAGTCCATTCAGGGAACCACTGATCAAGTACCTGTGCATGTACCCGAAGGAAGCCTGGGACCATTTTGCCCCCAATCTGAAGGATCACACCCAAGGACGCTTCTTTGCTCAGCTGCTTCAAAACCCGGCAAGCGAGGCCCTCCGCAAGCAGGTCACAGAAGATGTTCCAGGCTTCCTGAGTGCCATCAACCCAGAGGGTACTGATAAGGAGAAATGCCAAGCTCAGCTCAATGGTATTCACATTGCCTATGCCCTGTGTCAATGCGAAGAGACTAGCAAGTGGCTTGTTTCAAACGCAGAACTACGCAAAGGACTTTTCGAAGCGGCTCGATCGTTGGAAAAGAAGCTCAGGGCAAACACCCTCGACGCAGAACTGCGCTTGGCAACTGAACAGGCTGGCGACCAAATCATGATCATCTTTACCACATACCTCAAGCATGAGCCGAGCAGCCTGGATTTCTTCTTTGAACTCGTTGACGCTGTCACATCCGAGGAGTTCAAGGCTTCTCCACGCTTGTTTGACTTTATCTACGAGCAAATCATTTCCAGCGACTCTGTGGATTACTGGAAGACGATCGTGAACAAGTGCATTGACCTGTACACGTCACGCAATTCGTCACAAAAGACGAAGACTTTCATCTTCCGGCACATTGTCAACCCCATCTTTGCCATGGATGTAAAGCGCAACTGGGAAGCTTTGTTTGACCCGAAAGCCAAGGGTACCAAGTTTATGGACAAAGCCATGACCGAAACCATTCATAGCCGACTTTGGAAGCCACAATCGACACTCGAGCTTTCAGAAGACACTGCGCAGCTTGGTGTAGATCATTCACGCATGGAGCTTCTCCAGCTTACCACCCTGCTCCTGAAACACTACCCTGGCATGATCCAAGAAGCCCGCAAGGATGTCATCAAGTTCGCTTGGAACTACATCAAGCTTGAAGACATCATCAACAAGTACGCTGCCTACGTGCTCATCGCCTTTTTCATTGCCGCTTTCGATACACCTGTTAAGATTGCTGTGCAAGTCTATCAAGCCCTGCTCAAGGCACATCAGAATGAAGGTCGCTCACTTGTGATGCAAGCGCTTGAACTCATGGCTCCTGTCTTGAAGAAGCGGATGCCAGTGTTGCCTGGGTCAGACTCCAAGATGCCTCGCTGGATTCAATTTCCTCGCAAGATTCTCTCAGAGGAGAGTTCTAATCTACAGCAGTTGATGAGCATCTTCAATTTCTTGGTCCGACACCCAGATCTCTTCTACGAAGGAAGAGAGCATCTGTCGCCCATCATCATCACAGCACTATCCAAAATCGCGCAACCTCCGAACCCCTCGACTGATGCAAAGAAGCTTGCATTGAATTTGATCCGCCTGATCAGGACTTGGGAGGAACGTACAGCAAGCGAAAGTGGCGGCTCATCGGATCGACAATCAGAGTCACCGCAGGCTCTCAAGAGGCGTGCTGATGGATCGGCCGTGGTTCCAAGTTCCGCGCCGAAGGGCTTTGTTGCAGGTGCTCCGATCCGGATGATGTTGATCAAGTACCTTATCCAGTTCATTGCGTACCTGCCAGAGCGCTTCCCCGTTGCTTCGCCGAAGCCCAAGGATGCCGCCGTCGCCGCTCCCAACACTGCGCAACCTGCGGAGATCTGCAGGAAGGCTGTGCAGCTTCTGCATGACTTGCTTTCGCCACGGCTATGGAACGATCTGGATCTGGATCTTATGCTTACCAAGAAAATCGAGGAGATTCTTCTCACTGAGATGAAGCAGGAAGACAAGGCTGAGGTTTTCAATACTCGTATGATCAACACGCTTCAGATTGTCAAGGTCATCGTCAATGTTAAGCCTGATGACTGGGTCTTGCAGCGTATCCCGCAGTTTCAGAAGATTCTCGACAAGCCCATTCGATCCGAGAACCCCGATGTCCAAGCCAGCCTGCATGCAACGGACGAATCTGAGGATGGTGCTATGAAACTGAAGCCGATTCTCAAGCGCATTCTAGAGGTGATGCCTGAACCCGTTACTGACGACGAAGGAAACATTGAAGAGTCGCCTTCTACCGAGTTTGTCAGCTTCCTCGGTGCTATCGCTACTGAGGCACTCTCCAATAGCTCTTATGTTAGCGCGATCAACATTCTCTGGACCTTGTGCCAGAAGCGACCCGAGGAGATCGATCAACACATCCCGCAAGTCATGAAAGCATTCCAAGGCAAAATGGCTAAGGATCATCTCGCTGGCAACAGCGGAGTTCCCGGACAGCCTGTACCACCTGCTATGCGCCCTGAAGGAGCCAGTCCTCCCACTGATCCTCGCGAGATTGAGATTCAAACAGATCTGGTGCTCAAGACTGTCGACATCTTGGCTGCCCGGATGAACGAACTCGGTGAGAACCGAAGGCCATATCTCAGTGTCCTTGCATCACTGGTCGAGCGATCGCAAACCAATTCAGTCTGTATGAAGGTACTGGATCTTGTTGAAGAATGGATCTTCCGCTCCACTGAGCCTGTGCCAACTCTTAAGGAGAAGACTGCAGTACTCAGCAAGATGTTGCTGTTCGAACATCGGGCTGACACCTCGCTGTTGACTCGCTTCTTGGATCTCGTCATTCGCATCTACGAGGACCCTAAGATTACGAGGAGCGAGCTGACTGTACGTATGGAGCATGCCTTCTTGATCGGCACCCGTGCGCAAGACGTCGAGATGCGTAACAGATACATGGCCATCTTTGACAAGAGCTTGAGCCGTACTGCGGCCAGTCGCCTCAGCTACGTCCTGGCTTCTCAAAACTGGGACACCCTTTCCGACAGCTATTGGCTGAGTCAGGTCATTCATTTGATGTTTGGCTCAGTCGAGATGAACACTCCAGCACAACTTCATTCAGAGGACTTCCGCCTTATGCAACCTAGCACGTTGTTTGGAACTTATGCTCGAGACTCCAGGATTGGAGATGTCATGGTCGATGATGAGCTGGAGAACCTTGTCATCAGCCATCGCCGCTTCTGCAACCAGCTTGCTGATGTCAAGGTCAAGGACATTTTCGAACCGCTCGGACATTTGCAGCACACTGACAGTAACTTGGCACACGACATTTGGGTGGCTTTCTTTCCACTAGCCTGGACTGCACTTACAAAAGACGATCAGAGCGACCTTGAAAAGGGCATGGCAGCTTTGCTCACGAAGGACTACCACTCCCGCCAACTCGATAAACGACCCAACTGTGTTGCAACCATGCTCGATGCTATCGTACATTCCCGCCCACGGGTTAAGTTCCCGCCGCACATCATGAAGTATCTGGCCCAGACGTACAACGCCTGGTATACTGCTGCAGTGTACATGGAAGAATCTGCCATTTCTCCCGTTGTTGACGTCGAAAAACTGCGTGAGAGCAACCTGGATGCTCTGTTGGAGATTTACAGCGGCTTACAAGAAGATGACCTATTCTACGGGACATGGCGTCGACGTTGCCAGTTTATTGAAAGCAACGCTGCTTTGTCGTACGAGCAGTGTGGTATCTGGGACAAGGCCCAGCAAATGTACGAGGCTGCACAAATCAAAGCCCGCACATCTGTTCTTCCCTTCAGTACCGGCGAGTATATGCTCTGGGAAGATCACTGGGTTATTTGCGCACAGAAGTTGCAGCAGTGGGAGATTTTGAGTGACTTTGCTAAGCACGAGAACTTCAACGATCTATACCTGGAGTCAACCTGGCGTGTCTTTGATGCCTGGCAGAATGCCGAAACCCGCGAGCAGCTCGATGCGACCATTAAAGCTGTTAGCGATGCACCAACGCCACGAAGAGTCTTCTTCCAGACTTTCATGTCATTGCTCAAGCTCCACAACAAGCAAGAGTCGCAGCCAGAGTTCCACCGACTTTGCGATGAGTCCATCCAGCTCTCTATTAGGAAATGGCACCAGCTTCCACGATGCATCACCCAGGCACACATTCCGCTCTTGCAGCACTTCCAGCAACTTGTTGAGTTGCATGATGCTAGTGTCATTTGTCAGAGCCTTGCTCAGACTACTCAAGTAAACCTAGATGTCAAATCGCAAGAGCTTAAGTTGCTCCTCAGCACCTGGCGCGATCGCCTGCCAAACTTCTGGGATGACATCAACGCATGGCAGGATCTCGTCACTTGGCGCCAGCACATCTTCCAGCTCATTAACGGTGTCTACTTGAATCTGCTGCCTCCAAACCAGAACAACGCCAGCGGAAACTCGTTCGCATACCGAGGCTACCACGAGACTGCATGGATCATCAATCGCTTTGCACACGTGGCGCGCAAACACAACTTGCCCGAAGTGTGCATCAACCAGCTTGGACGGATCTACACCCTCCCCAACATTGAGATTCAAGAGGCCTTCCTGAAGCTACGTGAACAGGCAAAGTGCCACTACCAGATCAAGGCCGATCTCAATAGTGGCTTGGATGTGATTAATAACACCAATCTGAACTACTTTGGTCCGAATCAGAAGGCAGAATTCTACACTCTCAAGGGTATGTTCCTGGCTAAGCTGGGCCAGAAGAACGAAGCTGGTGAAGCTTTTGGCACTGCATTGTACTTTGACATTAAGCTGCCAAAGGCATGGGCCGAGTGGGGACGCTACAACGACATGCTGTTCAAGGAGGAGCCACAGAACCTGGAGAGGGCAGAGGCAGCGCTCAGCTGCTACTTGGAAGCTGCTAGCCAATTCAAGAACGCCAAGTCCAGGAAACTACTTGGACGTGTTCTGTGGTTGCTCAGCTTGGACAACCCGGAGCGCAAATTGGCAGAGAAGTTTGAAGAGTTCAAGGGTGATACGCCAGCGTGGTACTGGATTACTTACATCCCGCAGTTGTTGAACAGTCTGTCGCGACAGGAAGCTCCTATTGCGAGATCCATTCTTGGGAAACTGGCAAAGACGTATCCACAGGCGCTGTACTGCCATCTCCGCACGACACGAGAAGACATGGCTGTACTCAAGAAGACGCATGAGCAGAAGGAAGCAAAAGAAAAGGCGGCGAAGGCGAAGCAGCAACAGGCACAAGCTTCGCCAGCAACAAAGCAAGCCTCACCCGAATCCGGCAACCAGGCAGCGGCCGCAGGCACTGATACCAAGCCTGCAGCTAACGGAACGGCCAATGGTACAGTCAAGACAGAAGGTGCGGCGCAAGGCAGTCCGAAGGCTGGCAACGCACCTGCCCCTGCCGATGCTCCTCCAGCACCAAAGAAGCCATGGGACCATGTCGAAGAGATCAGTGCTATCCTTAAGACGGCTTTCCCTCTACTCGCGCTATCCATGGAGACGATGCTCGACCAGATCCAGAAGAACTTCAAGTGCCCTCCTGACGAAGATGCCTACCGACTCATCGTAGCTCTGCTAAACGACGGTCTGTCTTACGTGGGCCGCCAGCCAAATCTCTACGCACGCGAAATCAAACTGCCAGCATCGACCGAGGCTAACATCACGCGCTTCGCTGAGTCTGTTCTGCCACCGCACATTCGCAAGGCTTTCGAGAAGGACTTTGTCACTAACAAGCCGACAATGTACGAATACATCCAGAAGTTGCGTACCTGGCGGAATCGCTTTGAAGAGAGGCTTGACCGAAGGAAGCTCACGGTGCCGCTTGAGCAGTATACACACCAACTCAGCGAGTTCCGTTTCCTCAAGTTTGACGATGTTGAGGTACCTGGGCAGTATCTGCAGCACCGAGACAAGAACTCCGACTTTGTGCGCATCGAACGCTTCCTTCCCGACGTGGAACTGGTGCGCGGCATTGGCATCTGTCATCGTCGTCTCAGGATTCGTGGCCATGATGGAAGCATCCATCCTTTTGCTATCCAATTCCCTGCTGCTAGGAGTTCAAGGCGTGAAGAGCGCATTGTCCAACTGTTCCGCATCTTCAACGGTATCTTGGCGAAGCGCAAGGAGAGCCGTAGGAGGAACCTACAGTTCCACCTTCCGCTTATGATTCCGATCACACCCAGTGTGCGCATGGTGCAGGACGATGCATCGTACATCAACATGCAGGGCATCTACGAGGATTACTGCCGTAAGAATGGTATTAACAAGGACGAGCCCATACTCTTTAGCATCGAGAAACTGAGAGCTCTCCAGCCTGTAAGTGTTGGACATAATACCTTGGTCGGTAAACAGAAACTAATACAAACCGAACAGAAAAACCTGGACCACGCTAACAGTATCCGCCTCGAAACCTTTGCTGCTGTTCAAGAGAAATATGTACCTCCAACAGTCATCCAAGACTACTTCCGCGCCACGTTCCCCACCTTTGACGACTTCTGGCTATTCCGTCGCACATTCAGTTACCAGCTCGCCGCTCTCACCTTTATGACTTACGTCATGCACATGAACACGCGCTTCCCACAGAAGATTAGTGTATCACGTGCCAGCGGCCGCATCTGGGGTTCTGAACTGATTCCCAGCATGGCTGTCGGCAAGCCCATTCTGCACAACTCGGAACCGGTACCGTTCCGTCTGACACCCAACTTGCAAACAATCATGGGCCCACTCAATCTTGAAGGCATCTTTGCGCCTAGCGTCATGACTGTGGCTCGATGCTTGATCGAACCCGAGGGTGAGCTGGAAATGCAACTCAGTATCTTCATGCGCGATGAAATGAACCACTGGTTCACCAGCCAGCACAAGTCTAGCCAGTTGACGCCAGAGGTTCTTAGGGAGAGCGTCCAGAACAACAGCGATTTGGTGGTCAAGAGGGCCAGTGCTATTGGTAGCCTGCCTACTGGAGCTAATCTGCCAGCAAACCAGACTGTTGTCGATCTCGTTGCTGTAGCAGTACATCCTGCTAAGTTGAGCCAGTGTGATCCGCTCTGGATGGCATACTTGTAGGAGATTTAAAGGTGGAGATATGGGTGTACAGGTGTTGGAGGATTGGTTTCTTTTTGATCAAGGTTTCTTTATCCAGTGGTGATGGGGACGTTATTTTTTTTAGCGCTGGCGTTTCATTCTTGGCACTTGACGGATTGAAGAGATATCGTGTGTGTGTATTTTTGGTTTTGGCATGGCGCTTTGAAAGGGATTTGAGGAAAAACGGGCTTGTCAAGATGCATGGTGCTTTCGATGGCCTATCCGCTGTGTTTATTGTTTTGTGTTTTTGTACCATTTTTGAAGCAATCGACCTGTTCAGTATTTAGGAATTCTGTTAGATGTGTAAGATGGACTGAATGTAAATTATAGTTAGGATTTTTGTGTATACGAGTAACTTGTGATATTGTTTCCCAATGCTAGCTGTTGTGATGTATTTCCACGATGCTTTTCAGTCAAGTCTACTCTTTCATCTCGGTGGAAGTGCCCATGCTATTCAGCACTTTGTTCACTTCCCGCCTCCTCTCCCGTCTGTACAACGCAAGCAAACTTGCGGTATATGCATACAAACCCTGTGTAGCAACTCTCTATTCGGCCCGACCCGGCACATTTCACTAGCATCAGGCAACCTAGGTACTGTTACTCCGCGAGCACCTGCCGCTTACGAGCATCTGCGCGATCTTATCGATCGGTGTGGGTTACTCAGATTAGCGTATGCGATCTACGATACGCGTATCGAGCTTCGAGCTTCGGCAGCTCGGATTTTCCCGAGCCCATATTCTTTCTCGCATAGAAGACGAACAGAGGGTGTATGCAACTCAAGCTGAATACCAGATCCACTTTCGTATATAGATAAATGAATCCTGACTACTCTATCTGCTAAACACGGCATTTAGCCAAAAGCCCATTTAGGCAAAGCAACACCATCGCACCCCCTCGCCTGCCTCCACACACGATAACCCTCAAACACCAACCTGGGCAGCTCCAGCGGCGAAGGTCTCTCCTCGGGCGTCCACTTCAGACAATCCCGCACCATCTTTGCCAGATGTCTACACCCCGTATACTGCCCTCCCAACGGCCTATCCGGCAGTAAATTCTCATCGGGAACCTGCACCATACGCGCCAGACAATGCAATACGAGTCCCACGGAGAAGACATCACTATACGCATTCCCCTCGCGCTCCGGCGCCTCAAACCGCGGATCCCCCCGCCCCAGCACTCGCGCATGTCGTGAATACCGCTCCGACCCGGCGCCCACGCAGCCAAAATCGCCCAGCACAACGCACGGATAAAGCGTATGCGCATCCGCACCTTTGCACTCTCTGTTTCTTGTCAAGAAGACATTACCAGGCTTGATATCGCGGTGCACCATGCCATGCCATCCTTTCTTCCTAACCGCGGATTTACCCCGAAAAGCCCGGTCTCGTGTGGTGGCGTAATCGGCTCCCGTGCTCAAGTAGCAGAGTGCGAGGGCTAGGTGCCAGAAGACGCGGAAGACGAAGCCTTCGTCGTGGAGGCGCGTGGCGTGTGCGTTGAAGTGTAGGATTAGAGTGTCGAGGCTGCCGAGCTCGCAGTGTTGCATGTAGATTGAGATTATCGAGGTGGATTGCGTGGAGGTGAAGATAGAGACGAGGTGTGGGTGTGGGTTGCAGAGGCGCATGGCAAGGATTTCGCGTTTTGCGGCACGGGAGGGGAGGAGGCGCTTTTCGATGTAGACTTTGGCCGTCGGGAGGTGCTGGGTTAGGTAGATGCCTTGGTTGTGGGCGCCGGCGTCGCCGTGGTGGGTTAGTTTTTTGAGGGTTAGGAAGGCTTTTGGGGGGAGGGTATAGGGCATGATGGATTATCTGGGTGGGTTGTTTGGGATAGATAGTCATATGTGTGTGAATGTGGTGGCTCTTGGGTATTTCGCCCAGCAGGTAAGGGAGGTGCATCTTCTTTTGAGGTCTGGGGATGCCATGGTAGGTTGGTGATGGCAAACGGCCATGTCTACTGATGTGGTTGATATGGGCGTTTGGAGAGAACGTGTAAGGTGGAGAGGTGCCTGATGACAGCTCTACGCATTCACGTCGTTGGCACACTACAATTATATTTACATATCATTCAATTGTCGAGTCCAAATCCCCAGAAATACAATTAACATTTAGCCCCATGCTCACCGCCATGCAACAGTTGCTAGCGCGGAGTAGGACCGACGGGATAACCTGGTTGAATGTACTTAGCGCGAATAGAGCGCGTATATCCTCATCTGCCGGAAAACTGGAGTTATCAAAACTGGGGTAAATTGCCTGCCGATTGCGGGGTTTAAAGACACTAACCCTATAGGCAGTATCCTCGGATCTTGATCACGGCACCAGGAACCAAGTAGCTGCATGGTACTTTGTGGATGTATAAAACGTTAGCTACATGCCCATGCCTTGTATCTGTTTCACCCACCCTTCTCCTGATAATCTAGTAATCTCGTAATCAACGTATATATTTCGGCAACGCTGCTCATTCATCATGCGATTTCTATACTCTCTTACTACTGCCATTGCCACGCTTGCACAGTTCGCCATGGCACAAGACGAAGAACCTGTGCCGCCGCAGTTGACTCTGCTCTATCGAATGGAGGCTTTGCTGGCACCTCCGATTAATGTTCCAGATATCCCCTATGGACAAACGCGCTCCATTATTCCCATCATTGGAGGCACCTTCAAGGGACCAAGACTATCCGGTTAGTAGTAGTTCAAGATGCCGTCTTAATTGCAAAAGTCGGTGAGAGGAATGGGAGATTGTCTGAATGGCTTGGCTTTTGGATGCTCTCCCCTTTTCGCAGAGAATGACGTCACACGATGCTACAGTTTCTAATCTCACATGTAGGCAAAATCCTGAATATCGGCGCCGACTGGCTTTTGGTGGACAACAGTGGCAAGACACGACCTGATACGCGTTATGTGCTCCAGACCGACGCCGGCGAGATTATTTACATTCAGACCGAGGGACTGCCGCCAAAAGACAACAATGACAGTACACCCAACATGTTGCGGGGCAAGTTCGAGACGAGCAGAAACAACACAGTCGCGTGGTTGAACGATGTCGCCGCTATTGCTGTACTGCGGGTGGGAAAGCCAAATACTGTGCTGATTGATATGTGGGAGGTACGTTGTTTTTGCCCTTTGTCCAAGTTTTGAATGGAAATGTGCGGGAAAAAGCTAACAATTTGAAAAAAATAGGCAACGCCAGCTCCAGAGAGCAGCAAGCTGTAAGAGCAAACCAAACCGTTGTACATAGTTGAATAAAAGTGTAATTGTGATTCTAGGAATTGTACCGAGACCTAGTTGGCTGTCGAGCATTTTGCAGATGCCGAGATGTACTGTACGCTTGTGGGCTAGTGGCCAAAAAACCTTAGTGGCTCCAGTGTGTGTGTGTGTGTGTTGTAGCGCCGACTTCGCTCATTAGCCAGTTGTGAATATACCTCTAGACACTTTTACCAACTAGATATAATTCAAGTCACATAGTACTACTATTTAACCTTGAACCTTATACCTGCAAAAAACCGAATTACCAAAAGATAAAAATAAATAACAATGGACTCGCAATGGCACCACCTCCCCCCCTCCCTCCTCGAACTCCAAATCGGCCAAATCGACCTCCTCCTCGCCATGTACCCAGACGACCTCACCCTCTCCGACTCCGCAGACTCCACGCTCTCCATCCTACGTGACGGCGATATAGAAAAAAGCCAAGAAGCCATAAAATCCGACCCAAGCATCTCGGCTACTCTGGACCTCTCCATCCCTTCTCCCCCGGAAACAACCCCATCAAGCACAACTCCGCAAACCCTCCGCTTACACCTCACCATCCCATTCACCCACCAAGGCGCCACAACCCCCACAGACCCACCACCCGTCAAAGTCCGAGTCCAACAACCAACCTGGCTCAACAAATCCCAAACCAACTCCCTAACTTCCTCTCTGCCCAACCCAGACGACCTCCTCGACACCCTCGACGTCATCCTCGAAAAATCCCGTACCCTTCTCTCCTCTCCCACCCCCTCTTGCCCCCCTTCTCAACCATCATCATCACCATCACCATCATCATCAATTGAACCCCTAGTCCGCGCCTGGTTCCTCTTCCCCTCCATCTCCACGCGCTCCAAACGCGCAGACCTCACCACCTGCGCCCCGCTCTACTCCCTAACGGGCTTCCTGTTCGCTGGCAAACCCGGCGTCTTGTGCGTTGAAGGCGCGTCGGCCGATATAGATGCGTATATGCGGTTTATCAAGACGGAGAGTTGGGGGGATATTCCGGCGTATCAGAAGAAGGTGACGGAGAGGTGGAGGGAGGTCGGGGTGGAAAGGAGGGTGTTTGAGGGGATGAGGGAGATTACCGGGGAGGTGGGTGAGAGGAGGGGGGAGAGGGGGATGAGGGGAGATATGGGGGGATTGGAGGAGTGGTTGGTTGGACGGGGGAGGAGACGTCTTTTTTTTCGGAGAGGAGCCGGGTGAGGGAAAGAAGGGTAGACTAGATCAGAATTCTTGTTGTATTTCGTTATATCGTAAGAA
>NW_006911418.1:0-75018 GCF_000523455.1 Bipolaris oryzae ATCC 44560 | reverse complement strand
TCTGATTCAGGATAAGTTAATAGATGTTGACGTTGTTGAGACATGACGCGTTGTAGTATCGACGTTGACGCGCTGGTGGGAAGTGATCAGCTCGCTTGGGTGATCAGCTCGCTTGTGAACCACGTTACTTGTGTTTTTCATAAGACGGCAAGGAGAATCGAACTCCTGGTCCTTGCGCATGTTCTCGGAAAACGCCGGGACAGGGAAGTCTTATTAGTAGTAGACACAATACTTTCTGCGGTTACGAACCGGCACTTCCGATGAGACTGAGCAATACATACACCAAAATCTGACCCTCGCTCATCCCTTCTTATCAGGACAAATCACAATTGCCCGGAATAATCGGATAATCACAATAACATGTAGAATATTATGGTACATTATTTACAAAACGGAATCTACGCCAGGAACCCCCGTGCTTTCCAACTCCCAATATATCGTCGTACAACTTCGTCGTCAACACTGCCAACGCCCCTCATGGCCGCCGAGTCCTTCTGACTCCGCTCAGTGCCTAGTAATACACCTCCACAACTCATTCGCGTAAAATCAGCTTCTAGGAAATCTACAAGTCGCTTCGCAGGATTGAGATCCGCGTTGCCCGGGGTAGCCTCGTGAGAAAAGGACCGCACACGCTTGATCCACTCCTTGAACGAAATAATGTTCTTTTCTGGAATGCCCAGCTCCGAGGCGAGGAGGGGTAGCATCTTGCTCCAAGGCTGGCGAACGGGATTATCAATGTGATATATGCCCCCGGCGGTAGATGCACCGAGTGCAAGGTCCGCACACACTGCCGCTACCGCGTCAACGGGTGTCCAGCTCACCGGGCCCTCGAACTTGGGCAGTGCCCTCAGTGTCTGCGAACTTTTGATGAGGAAAGGTAGGTGTTCGTTCTCGTTCCAGTAGCCAGAGGCGGAGCACCCGGCAACTTGGCCCAGTCGCACTGCCATGACACTGAAGCGGGAACTGTGCTTATGAAGCGTTTCATCGAGCATGCGCTCGCATACGTATTTTGCATCTCCATAGCCGTTGGGCAAAACGTGCTCGATGATGACGCGCTGTTCGGGTATGTGAGGCGTCCCTTCGTGTATGGGATAATGTCCCACAGTCGCAATGGAAGATATGAATTGAAAGACAACTTTGGAGTCGGAAGACGAATGGGCAGAAATCAATGCAGCAAAGTCGATTAGGCTGCGAAGAACACGGAACTGCGGAAGAAAAGCCGAGAAAGGTTGTTTGGCATTCATAGGCCAAGCATTGTGGACGATATGCGTGACGGATTTGACCAGTTGGTCATAGGTGGATTGTGGCAAGCTGAAAAATGGCTTCGTCATGTCCACTTCGAAAACGGAAATTTTTCCCGAGGCTGAAGGAGAAAGAGTGAGATCCCGTGACTTGAGAGCAGCGAGCTGGCGCCCGAGGGCATCCAAGCCCGATGATTTGTTGCGCCGGTTGAAAGCTATTACCGAGGACACGGTTGGAAGATTGGCATAATGGGCAAGCATATGCGACCCGAGGCTGCCAGTGGCGCCAGTGATGAGAACGCATTGCCCAGTCCGACCAGTATCGTCAGAATTTGCCGCTACCTGCGTGGGCAGTGCGAATCCCGTGGTCATCGACTCGATGAGTTTGTCGGTCGCTGCCCTCCTTTCATCGTGGCGAAAATCCTACTAGTTCAGTTAGCTAGTCAATCAATAGAGATCGAAATCGCACACACCTCTTGCTGAATAGGCTTTGAAGGGACACTCAAACGCTCGAGTTGCTTGCCACCTGCTGTGGCAATGATGACCCTCTCGCATCTGACCTCTTCAACATTGCCATCGCTCCAATCAACGTGTCCGTAACCGACACTGTGGAGGACCTTCTCCCAGGTCTGAGGAGGGGCGACAGCATGCTGTCTGCCATCCTCGAAGAGCCACCAGCCCTCGAAAACACCAAAGACAATATCACACCAGTACATTGGCTCAGTCATCTCCAGCAGCATCAACACACCGTCAGGTCGGAGCATCTTGCGGATGTTGGCTGTAGACACTGGAAGACTGCGTGTGGCGTGAACTGCGTTACTGGCGATGACGACGTGCTGGCTCTGCATCAGATCGGCCGCAGGCTCCTTCTCAATGTCGTGGACCCTGAACTTCATGAAGGGGTACTGCTTGTACTTCTTCCTCGCCGCAGCTACGAAGCTAGGCGCCAAATCAGTGAAAGTGTACTCAATGTTGACGCCCAGGGTGGCAAGCAGCGGTACCAAGCTGTTGGTCGTGGCGCCAGTACCGGCTCCCATCTCAAGGATCTTGAGAGGACCATGTTCAGGGCGGCGAGAAGGCGATGTCGCAAGACGACGAAGGAAATCACCCATCTGAGCATAGTAGAGCTTGTTCAGAGGGAAGTCAGCATAGACAGCTCCGACCAGCTCACGACCACGCTCGGTACCGAAGATGAGTTTGATGCCATCTTCTTTGCCAGTGAGAATGCCTGCGAGATGCGAGCCTGTCCAGTATGCAAGCTCGTTGCAGCATGCATGCTCGGGGTACTTATCGAGCAGCTCGCGAAGAAGGTCGCTGCTTGCTCTTGTGGGGACTGGCACGTTGGTGCGAGTGATCTTGTCGTTGTCGAGGTCCACAAGGCGAGCGGTTTCGAGAACGGTGTAAAGGTATTGCGCAAACTTCTTCTGGTCACTGGCATGCGGGATGAATGGTAGCTCCTCGCCCGCCTTGGCCGCGCTGAGATCGCAGTCTAGGTTCGAGAACGCCTCCACAACCAGGGCGACGCAAAGCTGATCCTGCTGGGGTGCAATGGTTTGAAGATATCCGGGGGCACCAAACTTCTCCATGAGCTGATCAGTTTCCATCTTCGCCTCGCTGAAGGCCTTGATGGCTGCGGACTGGGGCATTTCAAAGTCGAATGGAAAACCAGTGCCATCTTCAATGACTGACAAGGGCGTAATGGACCCTTCAGTGCCTTCTTGTTCGTCGGCTGAGGAAGATGACGATGAAGACGAATCACCACCGCTCGATGATATGCCGAGCGAAGACTCGAGACAATGAAGCAGTTCTGGGAAGTTGGTGACGTGAACAAGTTCGTCCTGTGGCAGGGTGCACTTGAACTCGCCCTCAATCTCCCTTGCCATCTCCATGCCCATGAGCGAATCGACACCAATGTCTGCAAGGTCAACATTGCTCTTAATCTCGTCAACTTCGAGACCAGAGATATCGGCCAAGATTGCCTTGAGCCTTTGTACAATATCACTGGGGGCACTCTTCGTGGCTCGAGGTGTCGGTTGCGGGATCTCAATCTTTGCGACCGTGGGCGTAGGGGGAGTGGGAAGATCGGCTGATGCCATAAGGACTGGAGCGACGCTCTTGAGGGCTGGTGACTGCACCACTCCGGCTTCTTCGCGTGTCAATCGAGAGAGTAGTCGTCCCATTGATACTCGCGAGACCTTGGCGTACTGAATACCCAAGATGGCCTCAGTCAGGCTTCCTGTTGCAGCATCAAAGATGAAGACATCGGAGAGGATCGAAAGCCCGTCTGCAGAGCGCGAGTGTTGTCCGAAGACGTGCCACTTCTCAATGGATCGGGTTTGCGCCTCCGTCATGGTAGGTGCGCGAACCCACTGCTCGATGCCATTGGCGATCCACATATCCTTGTCGTTCTCTTCAGCCATGCAGTTAACCCAGATGCCGGCTACCTGACAGAAAGCATCGGAGAGGAAAGAGTCGAGCCAGCTTTCACCTGAATGCTTCTTGACAACGCGGCCGGCAGATTCATGGCCCAATCCGACGAGCTTTTGCAGGCCAAAGTACAAGGGCGAGTAGTTGACAATGGGGGAGAAGACCCGATAGATGGTCCTCTGACCCTGAAGGACCTCGTCAGGGTTCTCGGAGTGCAGGATTTGCATGCATCGGCGATGGCTGACAAGGCGCTCGTATCGACAGAACTCGGACTGGTAATGAATATCGCTTCCGCTGCGGAACTGAACTTCACCGGAAACGTGGGTCGTAGGCATACCACCAGACGGGCCAGTAGAAGTCCACTTCCAGCTCCAGGTCGTGCGACTAGCGTCCAAAGCTTCAACATCGAGCCATACGGAGCGCGATTTGTCAACGCAGACAGGCACGAGATTGGTCATGCTGCGAATTTGCGGCTGAATGCCATCAGCTGAGAGATGCTGAGAGAGACTCTTGACGGCTTCGATGACAACGTCTATCTGCACAGTGGCAGGACAGATCGGTGCCACACCAGCAATAGTATGACCTGCCACGATTTCCTCGTATTGAGGAATCATGGTGTTGATGCGGAACTTAGCCAAGCATTGCTTCGTGTCTTGGTAACCAACGAAGCTGTACAGCTTGGTCGGCAGCTCTTCCTTGTCTTCCGCTACAGCAGCTACAAGCTTCGGCGGTGCCTTGAGCTCAAGCCAGTGCTTCTTCTTCTCAAACTGGTATGGTGGCAAAAGAAGGGCACCATAGTGTTCCGTCTGTGCTCTCGAGTGACCCCAGTAAGTAACGGGGAGGCCAGCTTTCCAAAGTGCAAGGGTGGCATCGGTCAGTCGTTGAACTCCCTGTGTGCCAGATAGGTTCACTGCCTGGAAGTGATGAGCTGGGGGCATGTCGAGCGCCTTGCTTGCCATGGATGTGATTGTGGCGTTTGAGCCAGCTTCAAGCCAAATGGCGGATGGGTACTTCTTTGCAAGGCGATGCGTGGCATGCGAGAAGTACACAGGGTTTCGCAGATGATCGGCGACAAAGTCTGCATCGAACTCTGAAGATGTCTTTGAAGTATCGATGGACCTTTCAACAGGAATGGTAGCAGGGTTGAAGGTCAATTCGGCGCCGATTTGCTGGAGCTGGGGTCGGAGTGGTGCAACCAAAGCCGAGTGGAAAGCATTGGAGACGCTCAACTTCTTGAATCGTAGCTTTGCGTGCTTCTCGGAGATTGCTGCAATGACGGCCTCGATGCTGTTTGCAGATCCGGCGATGGTGTGGGACCTTGGTGCGTTGTAACAAGCAATTGATGCATCGAGGCTTGGGTCGACATCCTCCAGTACCTTCAACACCTCCTCCTCAGTTCCCTCTACGACAACCATGGAACCCTTCTCAGGGCCCCAGCTGTCTCTGATAAGGGTAGCTCGGCCAATGATCAGCTTCAGTGCGTCCTTGAGGCTGAGAACACCGGACGCGCACAGAGCAGTGAGCTCACCGAAGCTGTGTCCAATTACAGCAACAGGCTTCACACCACATTCAATCCAGCACTGAGCGGTGCTGTACTGCAAAGCGAACAAGGCAGTCTGGAGAAGAACAATGTCCTCGATGGGCGTGGCTTGGAAGACAGCGGGGTAGATGCTCTCAATACCAAGTGAGATAGCGATGGCATTGCAGCGGTCCATGTGCTGGCGCAAAAGAACATTGCTATCATAGACTGCACGATCGAGATTGATGGTGGTGGACAGCTGGCCGCCAAAGCACAGAATGACGGGTCGAGCTGGTGGAACATCGGTCGAAGAAGTAGCTGCGTTTTCTAGCTCAGTGAGCTTCCCAACAAGATCCGGAACCGACCGCGCACTCAAGATGCGGGCTCGAGGAAGAGTGCGGTTGGATTGTCGAGAGATGTTAAATGCGAGATCTGCAATTGACGTATTGGGTCTCCGCTTGAGATAATCTTGGAGCTTGGCTGTGTAGGCACGAATGCTCCTGTCATCGAGACCGGAGAACCAGAACGGATATCGGAGGTCCGCATCTTCCTGAGCAGTTTGGCTAGTGGCGGTGGTCTTCAATCTAAACTTAGGTGCCTGGGTCACAACCATAGAAGCATTACTTCCACTTGCACCATAGTTGTTGATGAGGGCAGCCTTAAAGTCAGCATTCCAAGGCTTTGACTGTAAGGTAATTTGAATGCCATCGCTCTTGTTTGCTCCGATTGCTGGGTTCATGACTGTATGACTAGCCTGGGGTGGGATGGTGGCCTCGTGCAACATGCAAAGCACTTTGACAAGACTCACGGCTCCAGAGCTACCTTCGGTGTGACCAACCAGGCCCTTGACGGAGCCCAGCTGCAGTGGAACAGGTCTCTTGATTCCATTATCTTTCTCTTGGCCAAAGATGCGACGGATGGCGGCGTATTCAGCTGGGTCACCAACTGGGGTACCAGTGCCGTGTGCTTCAACGACCGAAACATCCTGTGCATTCAAATTGGATGTCTCAAGAACCGACCTGAAAAGGGTAGACAAAGAAGGGGCATTGGGGACTACAATAGGCGTGTCGTTGCTGTTTTGCGCCACGGCAGTACCAGAAATGACACCGATGATCGCGTCTCCATCCTTCTGAGCTTGAGAAAGAGACTTGAGGAAGACAGCAGACACAGCTTCACCACGGCAGTACCCATCGGCGTTTGCGTCGAATGGTTTGCAGGGACCAGTTGGGCTGAGGAAAGATGCACCGGCAAGGTTCTGGTAGACGCCTGGCTCACTGATGGTGTTTGTGCCACCAGCCAGTGCGGCAGTGACCTCTCCAGACAAGATGGCACGGCATGCTGTGTGGATGGCGACTGCAGATGCAGAACAGGCAGTGTCAAGCGTGAGCGAGGGACCGAGCCATCCAAAGTAATGCGAAAGCTTTCCAGCAACAAACGAACGAAGGGTTCCGGTTGCTGTGAAGGCATTGGGCGCATGGTGCGATGTGTTAGCCACGTAGTCGTTGCCGCACATGCCAATGTAGCAACCAATGTTTTTGGGGTCAGGGCCATTGACGTCGGCATTAGCCTGTTGCTTGCTGTCGTTGAAGTAGCCTGACATCTCAACAGCTTGATAAGCACACTGGAGCAACAACCTCTGCTGGGGATCCATGCCGGTACTTTCTCTTGGTGTCTTCTTGAAGAACTTGTGGTCAAAGTCTTCTACTCCATCGATGAAGTTACCAAACCACTTCCTCTTGGGGTCATTCTCGCGGAAAGTGGTCTCGAAGGTGAACTTGTCATCCGTTACGAGTTGGTGCTGTGATTTTCCAGATGCGAGGAGATCCCAGAATTCAGTTGCGGAGGAGGCACCAGCAACGTTGATGGCCACACCAATGACAGCAACGTCATTTGGATTCACTCTTAGTGCTGGTGTAGTTGGGTCATCGAAATATGTGACGCGTCCGGAAAACCCGCTAAGGAGACTTGCTGGCATGCAACGTTCGCCAAAAGCAACAAAGGAAGTGGAGGTGGAGAGGTAGGACGATTTGAGTTCGGAAACAATTTTATACCATTCGCACCTGTGTAATAGAATGGACTGAAGCACAGTCTTGTGAATGGTCGTTTGGTCCTTGGGGGTGGCATCGTTGCTGCCAATCCTTGTTGGGATCTTTAGCGCAGATGTGCTACTAGGAAACGAAAACTTGGGACTTTTGTCGCAAAACTCGACGATAGAGTCGAACACGGTGTTGTGATCGGGTGTGCTGTGGAAACGACCTGAAAGTCCAAGTTCTGTAACGGCAAAACCGGCGTCTTGCAGGGCGCGTTGGAGTGGGTCGAAGATCGAAGCGCTCGAGGTGAGTGATACACGTGTTGTATCATATGCTACGGAGATGTAGGCCTTCAAAGAGTAGTGTTAGAACGAGGACATTTATCGAATTGGAGTAAAGGGGATGCCGATTTTCCGTTACGAAAGGGACGTAGAAGACTTACATCTGGAAACTTCGCAAGAATATCCTCCAACTCCTTGCGACTATCTCTCGAATCGACACGTTTCCATGCAACGGAAAATGTGTTCGAGGGTCCCCTGGAGTCTTGCAGCTGCTGTTGGTCGACAACACAGCCAGCAAGCATCGCCAAACGTACGGCAACTCCAGCGTTTTGCGCAAACTCTGTGGTCGTACATTGAGGGGAGAGGGAGACAGCGAAAGCGGACAACAATCCAATGCAAAACCCTACCGTCTCCTCAACGATAGGCTGCTCTTGGATAGCATCCTGGCTATCGAGAAAAGCCCCATACTGCACCAGTTGTGCAATCACAACAAGGGGTGCGAGAATGGAGTTGGGCAGTTGTTCTCCGCCCAGAGCCAAATGTCCCGTCTTTAACCACGCTGCTAAGTCAACGATCTGTGCTTCGCTAGCCTTGCTGTGTAATTCAGGACATTTGGTCACTAAGGACTGGTAATCCGAAGGCAGTGAGGCGAGTACTTGGTCGACCCACGCATATCGTGGAGAAGAGAGAATAGTGCCTCGAAGTGTGGTGAGGTTTGATTGCGATAGGGACTGTGAAAGAGGTCCAAAGAGAGCAACCACCGGGTTACTTGTGCCGAGCTTCTCGGATGACATGTTTGGTAGAAGGATGTTTGTGTCAACAGACAACAGGAGGGGGATATGAAGAAACTGTTGTTTGTCTGGGATGTAGCGGGTAGATAAATAATAGGAGAAGTACAGAGATAGCCAAGCGGACAAGAAAATGAGACGATGGTATGATTTAGAAAGGCACCGTCGGAGGCATGAGGCTCTTCGAACTGTCGTCTTGACGTGGTGCAGAGACTTTGTAGTGCTACAAGATGTCCAATTTCCAAGTATTCACTATGGCACGTATATACATCTTTTCACCCGAACACGCAAGCCACCACAAATCTTAACTTCGATACAAATGCCGGCTCGATTTAGATGGAATCCGGTTCAGACCGCGAATTGTGTCTCCGATACGGACTATCTGGGCTCTGTGAACACTCGGAGTAACTGTTCGGACTCTCACAATCACACCAGCGCCCCACTCTCCACTGATGAACTAGCCGTAAAATGCCAAAACCAAGATCTGGTATATGCCCGATGATATGCCGATTCCATTGGCGCCATGGCCGCGGAGCCTTGCAGGTCCGACTAGGCGGTCCAGGTGGATACGAAATGGTACTCGGGTAGTTACCAGGGTAGTTACTACAACACCGTTCATCTATAATACTTGCATTAGAACCCGTCTGTTTTACAACAATAATTCTTATATTCATAAGTCCCTCGCGGTCTAAGGTGCTTGATTGTATTGCGCGGCTTCCTTCCTTCCACCCTTCCTCACAGCGGGCACAGATTTGACATCTTCTTTGACTACGGATCTTCACATTTTATGATCCATCTCTGACATAGTCCCTTTGCACATAAATTCAACAAAGATGTCTGCACCCAGTGTTCCCATTGCCATTATTGGCATGAGCTGCCGCTTCGCTGGCGGCGCTACCGACCCCGAGAAACTTTGGCAACTATGCGCCGAAGGACGAACAGGTTGGAGCGAAATCCCAGAGGACAGATTCAAAATCGACGGCCACTACCATCCTCGGCCGGACAACCTCAATACAACAAACGTAAAGGGAGCATGTTTCCTTGATGAGGACGTTGGCAACTTTGACGCCACGTTCTTCAACCTTCCCGCCGAGACAGCTGCAGTAAGTATCACCATCCGTTCACTTTTACCATAAGTACTAACGAAAGAATAGTGCCTGGATCCCCAGTTCAGGCTCATGCTCGAGGGCACCTACGAGGCCTTCGAGAATGCAGGTCTTACCATGGAGGACGTGATTGGTTCCAACACATCAGTCTACGCAGGTTCCTTTTTCAAGGACTACCACGATGCTGGACTTCGCGACGTCACAACACTGCCGCGTTTCTTTCTTGTCGGTGTCGGCTCTGCTATGGCATCGAACCGTCTTTCTCACTACTTCGATTTACGAGGAGCTTCCATGTCCATTGACACCGGCTGCTCAACAACTCTCACTGCGCTACACCAAGCATGCAATGACCTCCGCAATCGCGAGTCCGACATGTCCGTGGTTTCAGGCGCCAATCTCATGCTAAATCCCGACATGTTCATCACCATGTCTTCTATCGCACTGATCTCCAAGGACGGTCGGTCTTTTGCGTTCGACAGCCGCGCGAACGGTTACGGTCGTGGAGAAGGCGCAGCAACCATTGTGTTGAAGCGTCTGGATGATGCCATCCGCGATGGCGACCCAATTCAGTGTGTTATTAAAGAGACTGGTCTCAACCAGGACGGAAAGACGGAGACAATTACTACTCCCAGTCAAGCAGCGCAAATAGACCTGATGCGACGCTTGTACAAAAAGGCTGGGTTAGACCCGAAAGACACGGGCTACTTCGAGGTAATTGCCATCATCCACCCCTGAATGCTCATGACTAACCTTGCCCAGGCCCACGGAACCGGAACACCAACCGGTGATCCCCTAGAGGTCGGCGCTATCGCTGCCGTGTTCAAAGACTCAAGACCAACCACTACCCCGCTACCCATTGGTTCGATCAAGCCCAATGTCGGCCACACTGAGTGTGCATCTGGTCTCGCCAGTATTGTCAAGGTCGTCAAGGCCATCGAGAAGGGACTCATCCCCCCGGCGGCAAACCTAGAGACCATCAACCCCAAGTTGAAACTTGGAGAGTGGAACTTGAAGGTAAGTGTCCCACCAGTCCCCTCTATACTCGCAAAATCATGGAAGAATGCGTATTAACATGTGTTCGCCTTGCAGATTCCCCGCGCTACTGAGCCCTGGAATGCATCCCTTCGCCGCGCCTCAGTCAACAACTTTGGATACGGTGGCGCGAACTCCCACGTCATCCTCGAGAACTTCACGCCTGCCGAGCGTTCCTTTGGCAGTTCCTCTTCCCTCCCGTCCAAGGTCTACGTCCTCAGCGCTAAAGATGAGCACGCTGCTAAAGCAATGGTTTCCAACCTCCGGGACCATCTTGAAAATGTCACGGATAGCATCGAGTACCAGAACGACCTCGCATATACCCTCGGAGAGCGTCGTTCAGCATTCCCTTGGGTAGCAGCAACCTCTGCTTCTTCTATCTCCGAACTCATTCGACTTATTGATGCTGGAAAGATGAAGCCAAAGCGAAGGGGCGATGTCCCAAGAATCGGCTTTGTTTTCACGGGTCAGGGAGCCCAGTGGTGGGCCATGGGACGTGAGCTCATTTCTGCCTACCCTGTCTTCCGCGAGACACTCCACGAGGCCGACAAGTACCTTCGCGAGTTTGGCGCCCCATGGAGCTTGATTGAAGAGCTTTACCAGAGCGAGAAGACGACCCGAGTCAACGAAGCCGCTCTGGGCCAGCCAGTGTGTGTTGCTGTGCAAATCGCACTGGTCCGCTTGTTGGAGTCCTGGGGCGTGAACCCATCGGCGGTGTGCAGTCACTCCAGTGGTGAGATTGCCAGTGCCTACGCTGCAGGTGTCTTTGATCTCCGCAGCGCTATGGGCGTAGTCTACGCTCGTGGTTTCCTTGCTGCCGACGTGGCAAAGTATTCCAACCTTGGTAAGGGTGGTATGATGGCGGTCGGTCTTGGTGTCGACAATGTACAGAAGTACGTTGAGCGTGTCACTGCCGGCCATGTCCTTGTTGCATGCCAGAACAGTCCTTCAAGCGTAACCATTTCCGGAGACATTGCCGGGATCGATGAGCTGGAGACGATCCTCAAGGAGGCGGGAGTGTTTGCACGAAAGCTCCAGGTACCTGCGGCATACCACTCCCACCACATGGAGCCCCTCGCAACGCCCTATGCAGACTGGCTGAACGCGAATATCAAGCCCCAGCCAAAGATGCGTGACATCATCTACTCTTCGCCCACCATTGGTGAGCGCATGACAAACGTGGAAGAAATCGGCGCTGCGGACCACTGGGTAAGGAGTCTTACACAGCCAGTGCTCTTCGTTGAGGCTTTCACCAACATGTGCTTTGCTGCCCCAGGAGAGCCTAGCGACGTTGACATGGTCATCGAGCTTGGCGCACATCCCGCTCTCTCTGGCCCTATCCAGGACATTACAACGCTTGATGCTTTCAACGGTTCCACAGTTGGCTATGCCAGTTGCTTGGTACGCAAGAAGAACGCTGTCGACACCATGCACACGCTGGCGTGTGATTTGACCCACAAGGGTTTCCCACTGAAGATGGCCGCAGTCAATCTCACCACCCAAGGCCGAGTACTGACCGACCTTCCAAAGTATGCCTGGAATCATCAGCTCCGTCACTGGTACGAGCCACGCATGAACAGGGCGCATCGCATGTTGTCTGAGGGACCTCACGACTTGCTTGGTTCCCTTGTCACTGGTACCAACCGCATCAACCCTTCTTGGCGCCATGTCATCAAGCCTTCTTCTATGCCCTGGATCACCGACCACATGCTTCAGGGTACTGTCGTATATCCTGGAGCAGGTTTCATCTGCATGGCTCTTGAAGGTCTTCTCCAAGCTCAGCAGCAGACTGACAAGGTCATCACTGGATACCGCCTGCGTGACATTGACATGCTTGCTGCACTGGTCATTCCAGAGGGCGACAACGGCATTGAGGTTCAACTATCACTCAAGCCATGCGGAGATAAGGCAATCTACGCCAGGGGCTGGAGAGAGTTCCAAGTCTTCTCCGTTACTCACGACGACAAGTGGAATGAGCACTGCCGAGGTCTCATTTGCATCGAGTACGACGGCAAGACCGCACCCAAGGCCCCTGTGGCTGTTCGCGAAAAGAGGGAGTACAGGACTCGTGTCAGCCCATCAGATGTGTATGGCTCCATGCACCGTGTGGGTATCCAGCACGGTCCCATCTTCCAGAATCTCAAGGCAGTGCAAGCTCGTCCTCAGGGCTCTCTCGCAACCATTGAGACTAGGGACACGGCTTCCCTGATGCCGTACAAGTTTGAGCACGAGCACGTCATCCACCCAACAACCCTTGACACCGTCTTTCAGGCAATCTATGCAGCACTGCCTGCTGCCGGAGCTCATTTGCCATCCGCACAAGTCCCACGTTCCATCAAGAACTTGTGGATCTCGGGAGGCATCAAGCACGGCGCTCCCAACACTTTCAGTGCTTTCTCTGAGGTGCGCGACAACGACAAGCAGGGTTTCAGGGCTGCAGTCACTGTCGTCGATGGTGCCGAGGGAGACGTTGTCATCACTATTGAGGACTTCCTCTTCCAGTCGATTGGTGACGCTCTTAATAAGCGCGAGCCATGCGAAAACGACAAGTTCCTCACTCCCCAGTGGGTTCCGGATCTAACCATGATGAAGCCAGAAGCCATCAAGCAAAAGTTGTCCAGCGAGCCTGATCTCGTTGAGCTGCAAGCTTTGGCCGATACCAGATTGGCATGCTCTTGGTTCATCAAGGATGCTCTTGCGTCCATCACTCCTGAAGAGGTCAGTGGTCTTCAGGAGCACTTCAAGCGTTACCACGAATGGATGGAGTCTCAAGCTTCAGCAAATGAGGTCGCTTCTGTTACACAGGAAGAGAAGGCCTCGCTCATTGCAAAAGTCGCGGCTGTCAGTGCCAATGGAGCCCTTGTTTGCAAGGTCGGACCACACTTGGCCGATATCCTGTGTGGACGCGCAGCACCGTTGGAGTTGATGCAAGAGAACCACTTGCTACAACGCTTCTACACGGAGTCTCTCAACCTCGACCGCAGCAGGAACCAACTTGCAGAGCTTGTTCGCCTGTTCGGATTGAAGCATCCTCGTGCTAAGATCCTCGAGATCGGCGCGGGCAGCGGCAGCGCAACTTACCCTGTCCTCAAAGCCCTTGGGGTCGAGGATTCTCTCTGCGCTTCGTATGATTTCACCGATGCCTCCGACAAGTTGTTTGATGCCGCCGAGGAAAACCTCGCAGCATGGAAGAGCATCTTGTCGTTCCGCACGCTCGATATCCAGCAGGATCCTTCTGGGCAGGGCTTCGAAGCCGGATCATACGATCTTGTCATTGCCTCGCAGGCACTGCACAAGACCGGATCCGTCGACGAGACTATGGCAAATGTGCACAAGTTGCTCAGGCCTGGTGGCAAGCTAATCGCCATTGAGCGAACCAACGACCAACCAGACTTCCACATGACATTCGGCCTGCTATCTAACGAGAGCCTCGACGACGAGGAGCACCGCTTGTTGACTCCTTCTTTGACAGCCGAGGCGTGGAATGACGTGCTCAAGAAGAACGGCTTCACTGGACTGGATACTGAGGTCCGTGACTGCGAAAGCAACGAGGCCTATGCTTACAGCGTCCTGATGTCCTCCACGGAGACTGAGGCCCCCTCATACCACCAAGAGGTTGTCATTGCGATCCCTACGCTGAGCCCACCCCAGGAGTGGCTGAAGAGCTTGACTGATGCTGTTGGTGCCATCACCAACTCCCAGCCCACTGTCCAGCCATTCGACAACCTCGACTGCGAAGGAAAGGTTGTTGTCTTCCTTCCTGAGGTCTCAAGCAAGCTTCTCGTCAACCCCGGAGATGCGCAGTTCGAGGCAGTTAAGAATGCCTGCATCAAGTCCAAGGGTCTGCTTTGGGTCACTCAGGGTGGAACAGTGGAGAGCGCCGATCCGTTCTCAAGCTTGGCTTCTGGTTTCCTTCGTATCCTCCGCCTCGAGTACGTCGGCAAGCTCCTCGCCACCCTCGATCTCAACTCCAAGGCAGAGGTCTGGTCCGCTTCCACTGTCTCAGCCGTCAGCAGCGTTTACGCCGGCCTCTTTGCCAACCCCGCCGAGAACAAGCCCCGGGACTTTGAGTTCGCTGACCGCGACGGCATCAACATCCTGCGCTACTTCAAAGACCATGCCCGCAACGATGTCTGGTTCCCCGACACTGACGAGGCAAACACCACTGTGCTGCAGAAGTTTGTTGACAGCTCTGTCCACCTTACCATCGAGAACCCTGGACATCTTGAAAGCCTTGTGTTCGCTCCCAGCGCCGACAAGTCAGGCATCGAAATTGCGGCCGATGAGATTGAGGTTTCTCCTCAAGCTTTCGGTATCACACCTCGCGACATTGGTGCTGCAACCAACACTATCCAAGACCGAACCTTGGGCTTCGAGTGTGCTGGTACAGTGACTCAAGTCGGTGCGAATGCAGCATCTGAGGGCTACAAGGTCGGTGACCGTGTCGCAATCGTCATGGATGGCGAATCTGGCAACAGAATCCGTGTCCCTTGGACCAGTGCGGTACAACTCCCAGCCGCCATGGGTTTCGAGCTTGCTGCTGCTCTTCCAGTTGCATATGCAACGGCCTACATCTCACTCATGGATGTAGCTCACATCCAGAAGGGAGACAGCATTCTCATCCACGATGCCGGCTCTGCCATCGGTCAAGCCGCTGTTTCGCTCGCCAAGTACGTCGGTGCAGAGATCTTTGCTACAGTCAGCGACCCCGAGCACAACAGTTTCCTCAGGCGCGTCATTGGCCTCAAGGGAGACCACATCTTCCCAAGCACCGACGCTGCCTTTGCCACCGCCATCCAGACCAGGACCAATGGCCGCGGTGTCGACGTCGTCCTCAACACCCTTGAGGGATCTCTGCTGCACAAGACTCTTGAATGTGTTGCTCCTCTCGGTCACTTCTTCGAGCTTGGAAAGAGGGATCTCGAGCAGAACAGCCGCCTGGATATGGGCGCTTTCGCTCGCGGTATCACCTTCTCCGCAATTGATGTCACCATGCTGGCTAAGCACAAGGGACGCCAGGTGCACCGCGCCTTGACTTCTACCCTTGACCTCATGAAGGCGAGGAAGATTCGTGGTGTACCGATTTCGGTGCACGACATCTCCAACGCTGTCCAGGCTTTCCGCAGCGCTCAGTCGAGCGGATCGCTTGGAACAGTTGTTCTTTCAGTCAAGCCTGAGAGTACTGTACCGGTATGTATAACCCCCATTCTTTCACATGAATCCTCGAGTTCATTTGCTAACATTCAAACAGGTTGTCCGCCAGATGCCCACTGTCAAGCTCCACGCCGACGCATCCTACGTCGTCGTCGGTGGCTTCGGAGGTATCGGCCAGAGCATCTGTGTCTGGCTCGCTGAACACGGAGCCAAGAACCTCATTGTCCTCTCTCGAAGTGCCAATGCCGCTGACAAGGCCGCTCCTCTTCTCAACGACCTGAGCAACCTCGGATGCCAAGTCAGGGCCGTCGCCTGCGACATTGCCAACGAGGACGATGTCAAGCGCGCCGTTGAATCCGTCAAGGACCTGCCTCCCGTCCGCGGTGTGATCCAGGGTGCCATGGTTCTCCGCGACTCGATTCTCGAGCAAATGTCCCTTGCCGATTACACGACCGGTCTGCGTCCCAAGGTACAGGGTACCTGGAACCTACACACTGCCTTCGAATCCGCTCCTCTCGACTTCTTCGTTATCCTCTCGTCCATCGCCGGTATCATTGGTATCGCATCCCAGTGCAACTACGGCGCGGGTGGCGCCTTCCAAGACGCACTGGCAGCGCACCGCACCAGCCGCGGTCTCCCCTGCGTCTCCATCGACATCGGCGCCGTCAAGAACGTCGGATACGTCGCCGAGCACGATGACACGCACAACTACCTCAAGAAGCTCGGCCACATGGTCCTCTCCGAAGGCGATGTCCTCAAGTCCCTCGCCTGCGCCATCACCTCGCCCTTCGCCACTCAACTCGTCTTCGGCATCAACACGGCACCCACCAGCGCCCTCTGGGACGAAGGCCCAGCATCTCGTGACCTGCGCTTCTGGCCCGCCAAGTTCCGCTCGTCGGGCGATGAGAGCGCAAATGCTGGCTTGGCTGATACCCTCGCCGGCCGCATTTCAAGCGCCACCACGCTCGAGGAGGCTGCTACCGCCGTTGCCGGCGAGATCACCGCTAAGATTATGGACATCTTTATGATTCCTGAGGCTGAGGTGTTCCCGCATAAGCCCATGGCGGACTTTGGTGTCGACTCCCTCACCGCGGTGGAGCTGAGGAATACGCTGGCGACAAAGGCTGGGGCTGAAGTGTCCATCTTTGATATCATGCAGGCGCCTAGTTTGAGCGCTATGGCGCTGTCGATTGCGGCCAAGAGCTCGCATCTTAAGTCGTCATTGGTTGTTGCTGCTTAAGTTTGATTTTATGTTTGATTGTATGATTTGTGTAATGTCTGTATGAAATAGCTTTCTCTGTTTTTACCTTAGTTCTCGGGGCTGGTGGAAGGGGGCGTTGTTTGATATAGTACCTTGGTCTTTTGATTTTCATATTAAATGTCAGAGATTTCAAAACATATCGACGTGCATTTGAGGTTCAGTGATCATCCAGTGAGATTCGACTTCAGCAGTGCAAAAAAAAAAATAGCGAATGAGCTTTAAACAAGGATACTTGTTATACGTACCAAAGTTCATGGCATGTGAGGCGATATATTCCTATATACAAAATAAAATATAAACAAGAAATTGCCGAAGCAAAAGAAGGCGTTAGCATATGTATGTAAACACTCAGCGCAGCAGGCCAAAGCATTTACACCACAGGCCAACCACTCGAAAAGTTAATCTTGTTGATACCAAACTTCTTCTGGCCATCGGCGTATCCAATACGGGTATCAACATAGTGGTAGTAAAGCACCGGACCCAGCTGGGGGTCGTAGTACACACCCTGACCGCCCGGACCGTAAACCCAGCCGTGAGATTCCAACACAGTAGTACCGCCACCGCGAGTACAGTCAACACCGTTCTTATCGACAAACCCGCCCGTAGCGCTAGTAGACCTGCAGACTTGAATCTTGTACTCCTCGCCGGGGGCGGGCCTGCTGGCATCGAAGGCGCAGCACTTGCCGACGGAGAAGAAGAGGTAGTGGTATTTGCCGTTGAGCGCGATAAAGGGAGCTTCCTGGGCGTGGGTGCCCTCGGGCTTGAACGCAATGTTGGTTACGGTTGAGGAGCTGGTTTTGAGGGGTGGGTTGGTCATGCCGATGCTGAAGAGGTCTTGCCAGAAGGAGCCAAAGGACATGACGAATTTGGAGCCGTCCCAGTAGAGGGCGCCGTCGATGGCGTTGTAGTTTTTGCCGCTGCTGGACTGGATGCCTGTGGAGCCGAGGTCGTTCCATGTAGAGAGGTCTTTGCTGGTTGCTACGCCGATGGCGGAGTTTTGGCTGCCGAACGAGGATACGCTGTAGTAGAGGTAGTATGTGTCGCCGACCAGGGTCACGTCGGGGGCCTGTAAGGTATGTTAGCCGGGTGTGGAGAGATGGCGGTGTTTCGGAATCGAACATACCCATAGGTCATCCTTGCCAGGCAAGTTGATCTTCGAACCCGCGGGAATGGCAGCACCCTTGTAAGTCCAGGGACCGGTGATCTTGGGCGCGGTATGGATGGCGATCTTGCCGCCAGTCGAGAAACGGAAATAGGTACCATCGGCACGGCGAATGAGGGCGGGATCGTGGGCGTTGTTGCAGATTCCCGTGCATTCCATGGGGTTGGCATAGCCGTAGACTGCGGTGACTGCAGAAAGCAGCGAAGCAACAAGGGAGTAACGCATCTTAGACAGCCGGCGTAAGACCAGAAACAAGCAAAAAGAATGGGGATGTGAAGAGAGGGCGGTGGACGAGCAACAACTACAACAGCAGCGTCCAAGCATAAGATATATAGTGACATATTTTTAGTCTGTATTCAAGGACTTTGACGGAATCTAGAAAAGCGGGCCCCTAGCTCACAATGTTGAATGAGAGGGTGTTATGCGGTGGGCTGTTTCGTGACTGGTGGAAACACCGAACATGGCCTTTGAGATATGCATGCTAAGGACAATCTAGTTTACTGGGAGGAAGGGAAAATAAATGGCGTTTCACGTTTGGCCAGGCTAGCGGCGTCTGTGAATGGTGGCTTAGAGAAGGGTGTGGGTTATGATAGGCACGGGGGGATTAGGCCCCGCAGAAGGTCTTCGGAACAAAATTGAACCAATGGGTTGGGTGTGTGAAACCCGCCCGGACCAGTATACATTACCGCATTGGGTATGGTCTCGGGTTTCGTCCTGCCTCTTTGGGCTACTACGCCCGCTGTCCCGTCAGGAACACGAGGAACACGTGATCGGGCTGGAGAGATATGCACTGCCTAGGTGCCGGAATATCTCCTTCTTGCAAACTGTAAAATGCATTATCCCCCCAAGCGACTGCAGCCTCCCGCCGAACAGTTGCACATCCTTCCATTGCGCAACCTCGGGCGGCGTCTGCGTATCTTTGATCGCCATGCACTAGTCTTTCTCGCTCCCTCGGCCTTGTTTAGGCAAATTCCCCGTCGACTACTGAGAAGACATGCCATCGTGTATGCAACCTTGAGGCCCTTGGCTGAAGACACCAAGACGCGATGTGACGACGCCGTTCACCTTAGTTTCGCTTCCAGTACATACTATCACAACCACCTGCCTTTTCTTCAACAATCTCGGTCCGGCTTTGAGCAATGTGCTTGAGCCGAAGCACATCTCAAGTGATGTATGGACGGATGATTATGTGTAGTGAGAGGAGACGGCGTACTTGAAGCCACGGTGGCATGTCTATCAAGCCGCCACTAAAGCAATGGACGAGGACCTGTATGGGCTTCCAGCAGCCTGATGGCTGCATCAGACGACGATGTTCCGTAGCATCCGTATGCCCCAACATCCTAGATCGGCCTCATACTATCACAAATCCCATATCCCAACGCCATCAACAAAAACTTAGAAGCTACCCTCCCGCCTCACACAGTATCACTTGATGCCCAACACATACCGAGCCAAGTCGCCGTCTCTCCATGATTACTCGGTTACCTTCCGCGTCCGTTCCGCCTTGAAGCTTTGTCTGAAAAGCATACAAAACATAGTTACGAGCACAGTCAGCAGCAACGAGTAGCCGCAGCCTCCCGATGACGTAGCCCCTGTTGAGCATGATTCAACGTAAATACATACGTATTTCTCAGTGTATTCTAAAAAAAATTAATGGTCCGATTTATCATCGTATTGTCCTAGGTGAGATTAGACAGGGAGATGTATTACATAAAACTCATCTTACCCCAATCTCACTTCGGAACTCCAAGTACTCGTAATTGACGAGAATAGTATCTAGATGCACGTATCAAATCTTCGAAGGGGAAAATGAGTGCCGAAGATATTATTCATTAATGATAATTATCATTACACTAAGACGCGCTTACTTGTTAAGCCTCTTCTCCCTCTCAGGGTCCCTCCACCACTTACACTGCTCCATCCGAATCGCCACACCCTCATCCTCCATGTATGCACCCCCTTGATCCGGAGGACTAACAACCAACTGCTTACTTCCCGCGCCCTCGTACTTCTCCCACACCGCAGCGTTGGCAACACGGTGCGTGTTTGGATCACCGCTGACGACGAAGCTCGCCCAGTATGCGCTGTAGAGCACCGAGATTTCTGGAAACTGCGTGCTGAGCTGGCCGTTGAAGTAGAGCGAGTCGCTGGCATGGGGTATGCCTTTGTATGTTGGCGAGAAGTTGGGTGTGTTCCAGCGTGCCTTGTAGACGGGTGCGGAGGCAGAGGAGAGCACAACGGCGGTGTCCTGAACGGGGCAGATGTATGAGTAGTCTCCGTATGCGGCGGAAAGACGCTCGAACTGGTCGGAGACGTAGCCCAATGTGCCCGGTGCAATCTTTGTGTTAGGGTACAATCGCTCTAGATCGGCAAGATCCTCGGCGTTCAGGCCTGGGGTGAGGGTTTCCCAAAAGTTGAGGTATTCGGCATCAGTGCGTAGATCCTGTGGTACGAAAGCTTTGCCTTCGTCGGTGGTAGAGGAGATGAGAAGAGGGACTTTGAAAAAGGTTCCCTCCTCGCCAGACGTCGAGCCGCGCTTCTCAAAGAGTGGTCCTGGAGAAACAGGCTGCCAGGGCCATGTGATGTTGTAGTTGTGGGCGTTGTAGATTGACGACGAAATGAACTGGATATCACCCACTTCAGATGCCTCCAGGCACGCAAGCGCTTCCGCGGTGGGTGATTCAGGGCAGTTAAGGTAATCCATAAAGTCTGAAACTTGGCGCTGGTAGAGTGGATAGTCGACACCCGGGAATGCACGTGCAGTCGGCGAACCAGAAGAAATGGCAGCCTTGCTGAACAGTGGCTTGCCAGCATCCTCAGCATAGTTGTGGAAGAGATGAATGCCAACAGCATGGCCGCCAGCACTCTGACCACTGAGCGTGATTTGGTCCTTGTCGCCTCCAAAGTGGTCAATGTACTTGTGCAAAAACTCCAGCGCCATCTTTTGGTCTCGGATCCCTAGGTTCAAAAGGCCTTCTTCTTGCATAAACTTTGCGGGGAGAGTGCCTAGTGCGCCAAGGCGATACTGCACTGTGACGACCATGAGAGGCTCCGTGCTTCTCTCAACAAACGTGGCACCATCGAAACTCTTGTGAGAACCAGAGACAAATGATCCGCCATGCAAGTAGACCAAAGACGGCAGCTTCTTCTCCATGGAGACGCCAGATGGTCGGTAGACGTTGATGGTGAGGCAAGCTTCAGACTGTCCCAACGAGCTGTACATGTTCTGGAAGCAAGCCGGTCCATTCGCTGTCGCATCTTTTGTGCCATCAAAAGGCGCGGGCCAGGTAACTGGCTTGAATCGGCCTGATCCAACCGGCTGCGTAGAGTACTCGACATTGAACCAAGCATCTACAGGCCTGCTGAAAGTCTCCGACTTCTTGAAATCCGTCAGGAGCTTGGTGCCTTGGAAGCTGCCATATCCGGGAAGGTTGATGAGTAGAGACTGGTCTGGTGTCTCTTTGTTTGGAGGACTCGGCCGTTGTGGCGTTCCTGGCTGTGGCAGGGCCGGAGGATAAGTTGGCCTCGCATAGGTGAAGGCACCAAAGTACCAAAAGAGAAACACCGTGCTACTCGAGAAAATCATGATGATGGCGAGCCTCCTCTTCGCCCATCTCGGGGGGAAACGGCTTGCCTTTATAGTGTTTTCTTGCTCCGGTACCGTCGCTGGTAGTACCGCAGCAGATGGTCCAGGGAGTCGGTCCGTCATGGTTGCCGATGTGTGCTGCAGGGTGCCAGGGAGCAGGTCACGCAGAGACTGCGGGGCTCCAGGTTCGAAGTAGCTACTACTGCGGATAATCTGCGGCCAGAATAGCGTTTGTTGGCGCTAGTTGAGGCGGTGGGTGGTGCGCGATGGGCAAATCTGGTGTTGAGTGTGGAGAAAAGGCATAGGGCCGGCCAGTATGACGTTGCCAAGCCCCGTTAGGATCGTGTCCGAGTCAAGTACATATCAAGGTCGAGCCCAGTCTTGCCGGGAACAAGTGCCATCTTTCATTCTAGACAACCTGTTCCTGAATTAAAAAAAAATTCAATTGGTCCCATATATCTCGCTACAGTAGAGACCGAAAGTACCGCGGATTGTGGATGGACCACGATAGCGCAAGAATTGGTACGGTTGCGCCATCCATGCTTGTCTTCAGCCGGACATGTCTTTATTTTTCTCACCCACCGATGCATCTTACAGCCGGAAGGGAACTAGAAATCTGCATCAGGGGTCCTATCTCCGTCGGTAGAATATACATATGCGCGTGACCGATATGCATGCAGGTAGCAAGGTCAAGACTATCTATTAGACCGCCTGCACCCCGCAACACTAGCGTATAGTAATCCAGCCACCAAAAATTTGGTTACTCTGAGCGGCCATTATTCTGACGCCGATGAAAATAAACTTTGGTCCAACTCAAAGCTTCGCATACTTTGTCAGGCTAGACTCGATGTACATGCATTCTAGATTCCTTCCTTTTCAAAAAGAAAATAATCACTCATACCAAGGGCTACGTACTACTACCTGTTCTTTTTTACATTCATTGTCCCAGCTCTGTAAATTCCTTCTCCACCGCATCCGCCATATCCGCCAGCGTGTCAAACTTCCACGTATATACCGGATCATCGCGGTTCCCCATGACAGCCCCAGGTCTGTAGATCCACGAACTCTTGATGCCCATATCCTTGGCGGGGTGGTGATCGTGATACTGCGACTGCGCCGTCTGCAGCACCTCGTGCTTCTCCACGCCAAATTCCTCCTTGACATGAGCAAGCATGTACTCAAAGTTCCGGGGGTCAGGTTTGTAGGATCCAATGTCCTGGGCCGTGTATACAGCGTCGAATTTGTAGCCCTTGAGCCCGTTTGCATTGCCTCTCTTGAACGAGTCGTGGTCGACATTGGATAAGACGACTAACTTGTAGAACTTGGAGAGCCGCTCCAGCGCAGAAGGGATGTCGGGGAATCCGGGCCAGTCGCCAATGCTTGCACCAAACTTGACGCATTCTTCTTCGCTTGGTTTCTCCAGCCCGATTGCTTCGCACAGCTCAGGGAGGACCTTGGCAAGTACCTCGGAGTACTTAAGGTGGCCTTGTTCCCTCTCGACGCGAGCTTCAATCTCGTGCATGGTTTTCAAGAGTTGCTTACGGTCAATGTTTTCTTTGCCAGCTTTCTTCAAATGGGGCTCAAGTCCAATCAAAGCACCCCTCTCCCAATCTATAAGCGTGCCATAGACGTCGAATGAAAGGAGCTTGAAGTCTGTGAGTTTGGCCATGCTGACTAGTCGCGTTGGATGACTTGTGCAGGGACGATATAGTAGAGTCAAATTAATTCACTAGAGGAGTTGAGTATGACTTGGAGAAGGATGAGAAGTTGCTTTGATGACTATAGGCGATGCGATTCGACAATATATATACTTGGTGCATCTTGTTGTTGTCGTTGTTTGGAGGCACTTGGGTAACCCCACTTGGAGGCATGACGTTGGCGGTGGGGTAACGCCCAAGATAACACGCCCTTTGGACAAATACGGTACTACATGCGGGACTACAACACGGGGAATGCACCGACAGGTAGTGAGTGTAAGACAAACGCTGTACACGCTTTTCGTGCATATCCGAGCAAAATGTAGATCGCTGACGCGTAGGGTTTAGCAAGGAACTCTGCTGTGACTCAACAAGCTGCTGTAAGACCACTCATGGTTCAAGATGCAATCTAAAATTATACTAAATTATTTGGCTTGGTATCCTATCGTAGAGTCGGTCCGATACTGGTTCTACAGAACTACTCTGCATGGACAAATTAAACCTTCATTTGATACGGCAAATTTCCAAGCTTTGACTCCAGCACCTCCTTTGTCAACTTCCACACATTTGCCTGCAGCTTCTCGTCCAGGGCTTGCTTCGATGGCGTTGTTACCTTCTTATCAGGAACAATGTATGAGTTCTGGAACCGTTAGCATAGTAATCCAAACAGGAAGAAAATCCCGAGCCATCCCATCGCCCCTGGTATAGCGACCTCAAAAAAACAATGCATCTAAGTTTGGATGACTCACCTGGATCTGATCCTTGACAATATCTGGCGATGCCGCCGCAAACAGAGCAGGTCGACAGCCTTCAGCCACTGGGTCCTTCATGAATGGTCGCACAGCATTCACGCCGACCTTGCCAAGCGTGCCGTACGCTTCAATAGCTTGATTCTGTTGATCGGTCAACACACCTCCAGGGTGTGTTGCGTTGATCCACGGCAGACCCAAACTGTTTGTAACCTCTCCAAAGTCGCCCGCCTTAATGTGGGAATAGAGTTCGCGAAGGAAGAGAATCTGTGCCAGTTTGGTTCGGTTGTAGAGCTTCGTGGGGCCGATATCCTGGTTAATCTCATCGATTGATTCAAACTTCATGCTCGAGTCTGCGCCCCTGTGAAGGTCGGACGACTGGTGTACGATGCGGGAGTCTGACGTCTTTTGCAAAATGGGCAAGAGCGTGAGTGTAAGGTGGGCTTGTGAGAAGACATTGACCTGCATGTGACTGTCTAGGCCATCGCGCGTTTCGTTGTACACTCCAACACCGAGGCCAGCATTGCAGACCAATGCGTCGAGCCTGTCGAGCTCCTTTGCCAGTGACTTGGCTACCTCATCCACCTGCTTCAAGTCTTCCAGGTTGCACTTGCGCCACTCAACCTTGCTGGCATCGCCCCATTCCTTGAGCGCCTCTTGGGCCTCTTCAGCGTGGTCTTCCTTGTTCGAGAGGAGATATATCTTGGCCGGGTTATGTTGAAGGAGATGGGCAACGATGCCATAGCCGATACCAGCGGAGCCGCCTGTTACGACGTAGACCTATCTTGAATCAAAGTCTGAATCTAAGTATGCGCTATGTGAATGGGGTCTAACCTTTCCGCTAAGGTCTGGAATGTCGGTGTTGGGGTCGAAGGCGCTCCCGATTGCTTTCTTGATGGTGTCCATGGTGTATACAGTTCGATATGTTGGATGTTTCGTGAATTTTTGTTTAGTTTGTTTGCAAAGAAATACCCAAGCTATAGGGTTTTGTATAGCATATGGTCCACCAAGACGTTGCATGTCATGTCGTCATAATGATTTGAACTGGCGTAGGTACATTTCCGACTATGGTAACTAGGCGTCGCATCAATTTAACATACAATATGTGGCAGGTGGAGCTAAGGCATTGATGTCCTTCTACAAAGCGCTGTATCTTGCGCAGCAACGCGTTGTGAACATTGCATATTTAATTTTCGTGCATGTTGGTGTTTATGAACTAATCATGTAATATCGCAACACATGCGATGCAGTTTACTACATATAAGAGACAAACCGCTAAGAAAGCGCTTCGAGAAAATATCCTACTATCTTGAGATGATGCATAGCCTTTCCATTATGATGTGAGGCGTCGCATACGAAAACATGACGTGTTGTGTCGCCAGGGTACGTGATGCAGGGCAACCTCGCCACTCAACTCAGACATTTCGTTTTGGTTCAGTTCAATCTTCAGAAAAAGTAGCATGTCATTTGTAACTAAAGCGCATATTCCAACGCAGTGACTCTTGAATGAATAGCTAAATTCCAAAAATCAGATGGAAACGCACGTGTCTCTTGTCTCCATGGACAACATATTAGAGAAGGAGAAAAGGAGTATTACCATTAAGACCAATATCCATCATAACTTCATCGATCCAGTTCAGCTCACCCACTAACGCCTTGATAACGAACCTTGCGCATCAACAATCCAGAGTGGGGTATATATCCAGCCAGCCAGCGCAAGATCATTAAAGTTCCTCGTCCAGATTACCCCAGCGCCAGTAAGGCCCAAACGGCCAGAAGAGAAAAAAAAGGAAAACCTGCAAATCTCCTAATCGTACATAATCTTACACCGTACATATTACAATGATAAAAGAAGAAGAGCGAGCAAACGGGTCTGCTCGCCTGATGAATCCAGTCCCAGAAAAAGCGTGTCTCGTAAAAGAAAAAGAAGGAGAGAGACCTGTCGTCGGGATCCAGAAATAGAGGTAAAGAAAGAGAGTAAAAAAAAGGGGGGTGGTGGTGGTGTTACAACTTCCTTCCCCCCTCCAACAACACACCCCCACACAAGGTCTCATCAAAAAAAGAATCTAAGAAAAGAACCCTCTCCCTCTCCCCCCAACCTTGGGACTCAATGGCCCAAAAAGTTTCACATCGGACCCCATCTTCTTCACAAACACTAGATACGCCTCCAGCGCCTCCTCCTGAGTCTCAAATGTCTTATCGCGATTCATCCACATCTTGAGGTACTTGTCTGCACCGACATCTTTGAGGGCAGCGTACCAGCCGCCCGAGGAGCGCTGGCGGAGCTGGATGGCGAGGTTTTTGCCCTTGAGAGCGGTGATTTTACTGACTTCGCGCATGCAGGCTGCGCGGAGGTCGTCTTCGTCCTCTGATTCTTCGTCAGAGGAGCTCGAGTCTTCGTCTGAGGAGGAGGCGGAGTCGAGGGAGGAGGATGAGGAGGTGCGTTGGATTTTTGGGCGCGAGGTGGAGGAGGTGGTTGTGCGGGAGAAGAGACTTGGGCGAGTGGCAGGTTTTCTGGGCTCGGGGGCGGGTTTGGATTCGACTTTCTTCTTTGCGACGACTTTGGGTTCTGGGGCCTTTTTCGGAGTGGGTGCGATTTTGGCGGTCGGAGGGCTTTTTGAGCGCGATTTCTTGTCGCTTGGTTTTGAAGACTTTTCGGTCTTTTCTTTGGAAGTCTTGACTGACTTCGATACTACAGAAGCAGATTTCGCTGACTTGGATGTAGTTTTTGATGGCGTTGGCGGCGTCACCTTTGCTGGTGGTGGCGCCGCTCTCGCCTTGAATTGTTCAAATGGGCTCGGCCATGAGCCTATAGGCTTTGGTGTCTCCTCGACCGGCGGTGGCGGCGCACTCTTCTTCGACTTGGGGTCGGTTCTTGAGGGCCTTGCGGGTGTTTTTGGTTGTGATTTTGGTTCTGGAGTCGACTTGGCTGTTGCTGCTGCTGTCGCCTTTATCGGAGCGCCTCTCCTACCGGTTGCAACTGGAGGTGGAGGTGGAGTGTCGGGAACGGCGGCCTCCCCGAACAATTGTCGTGCTCGGTCCTTTACACTGGGAAACATGGTGTATGTGCGGCCAGGATGTCCTGACTCGATCAAACAGTGCGCTCACTCAGTCGAAGCAGTGTAAAGTATGCAATTGATGTTGCCCAGTGTCAGCCTTACAGCAAAGACCGTGGGAGATCAAAACAGTGCGTAATGGGGGACGCGAAGACAGTGCGCAAGTGATGGAGACATAAATGGAGACCTCGGGACAGGATACATATCATTCTGGCAGCCTAGTCGAGTTACTAGGACAAGCCACGGAGACGCATCGGCCACCATGTGAGCAGCAATCCGTTTTCAAAATAAGTGGAACATCCTAGCAACCGCTTCTAGAACGCCTGCTCGCAATGCGGGAGTTGCGGTTCCAACACGCAGAGATGGTTGCAAGTAGTGGGATGCATGGCTTGTCGCGTGGGACGCCGCATGACATGTTCACACGACTCCAACGCATGCGAACGTTTTTTTGCTTTCCCCGCAGCTCTTGGGAAAAAAAAGCCCACGAGGACGACAATGCGACGAGGAGAAAAAAACAGGCGAAACGATGGAATTGCGAGAGTTTAGGGGGGCGAGTGAATGAATGAGCCACCGCGGCCCCCTTTCCTGGTCGGAACACCGGCCTAAGCGGGAAATTGGCAACGGGACGAATAACGGCGCGGCATTTGCTCCCCGGTTTCGAGATTGACCCGGACTCTCCGCATTGTTGGATTCCTGGATCTCCGGGGTCGTTGTCTTCGTTCACGTCTGGTTGCGATGGGAGAAAGGCGGTGGGTGTTGGTAAGATGGATCATGCACGTCAGTCAACGTGCATCAACGGCATCGGCATCTGGTTTAGCGGGCTCCACTCCTATCGCCTTAGCGCATTTGGTTTGCAAGTCACGTTGCGTGTCGTCTCGTGTCTCTCGCGATAGATTCGCATCAGCCGCCCAGGCCTCGTATGTCCCCAACAATGCGCTCTCACCACGCGGATGCAGGGGCCTCTCCCAGCACCCCATGAGCCTTACCTACGCGTCCCAACGAATCTGCCTCTTCACTTTCAGTGTGTTGTTATTGTCATTGTTATCGTTGTTGTTGTCATTGTCTTCTCTCATCATGACAATCAGTCATGTTGGACAGCTCTCTCACTACATGTAAACATCTTCTTGCGCTAGAAAGGTAAAATCCCGTATATCATCATGTCTCATCTCATCAATGCACGCCTACGCCTGCGCGCTCACAGGCTTAATCCCCACCTCTGTCATCTTTGTCTCTTCAACGGGGCTATCCGCCCTCTCTACCACATCCGTAAGGCCCAGATACTTCAAATTAGCTGCCCATCCCAAGTCCTCACCAAAGTAACCCTTCATAACCTCGACACCGTACTTGATGCCGTTGGTTGGGTCGTACGTCAGACACTGCTTACCGACAGCCAGACCAATGACTGCGTCCCAAGCAGGCAGCTCCGTCGTCGCGTACTGCTCCGAAGAGGAGTCCAATTCGGAGTTGAGGATGGCGGAGTAAATGTTTTGGGCGGCGGCTTGGCCCATGACTGTTGCGCTGCCTGCACGCTTGATGCCGGTCCACGCAATCACGTCGCCGACGCCAAAGTGCGAGGACGCGTTTGCGATTGTGTCTTTGAACATTAATGATTGATGTACCATGACTTCCTTGTCAGCATTTAGACATTCCGCAGGTAAGATGTCAGTGGTAGGTGTGCCCTTCTTTGTCGAGTCAATGACAAAGTCTGCGGTGATTGTTTCGTTGTTTGCCAGTGTGACGGTGTACTGGCCATTTGGCATATCAGTGATGGTAGCCCGGCTGCCGAGACGCAGAGAAACACCCTCTTCCTCGAGAAGAATCCTTGCGCGCTCCTTGACTTCTGCAGGCAGGGGCTCTGATGAGAGGACTTCACTCCGCGAATGTACCAGTGTGACGGCAATTTGCGGGTAGTAGGACTTGATCTCAGCGGCGAACTCGACTCCGACAGCGCCGGCGCCAATAACAACTACCCTTCTTCCCTCGTACTTTGACGGGTCTCCACCAGTAATCTTCTCAATAAACGCCTTTCCATCTCTTTGATACTCCTCAAAAGTCCCAGACTTTGGCACAGCGGGGAACGGTCTCTTCAGCCCTGTAGCCATGACAAGGTAGTCATATGCCTGCTGTTGCACCTGGCCATTACGATCGCACCACTCGGCAACCTTGGCTTCAGGGTTGACATTCTTGACGCTTCCATGCCTGAAATGTAGATTCGGCTGCTTCAACTCATTTAAATGGCTGAACCTCTTCCACATATGCGCCGTGTATTTCGGTGTCACGTGGGCAAGTGGCGCACCAACAGAGTGGACTATCAAGAGGCTCAAGCATTAGTCATGCTCTGATAGTGGCAAGGAGGGTGATGGTGGGGGGTTGGATTTGACAGCGGGGTCCAATTGCATACAAGTCAAGCCTCGGCTAGAAGAGGGGGGTAAAACGCACAATATCCATCACGCTCATCGATAACTGTAATCTCGACTCCTCGTCGACTCCGCGCGCCCTTGAAATCCGGGCCTGGGTACACGCTTTGCCGTGCGCGGCCCTGTGAGTATTCGATGAGGTTGAGGACGGCAGAGATGCCGCCGTAAGCGCAGCCCACGACGAGAACCCGGTGAGGGCCTGATGAGCTAACGCTGCTCAGGGTTTCTGTGAGCCTCATTGTGAAGGGGTCTTGATCTGATAACGGCAGGGTCGTGGGGGTGAGCAAAAACGAGGCTGTGAGGAGAGGGGTAGGAGATGATCTGATTAGATTAGGGATGACAAGGCGGACTGTCTGCTTCTTATTGCTAGCAACACAACATGTGAGACGCTACACCGACATCGGAAAAGACACGCAGTTGACAGCACGCCGATGGCTTGTAGTCTCCACGGACGATCCACTACCACTGTGGACTTGAGAATAGGAGATGTGATTGGTGACGGGACTGTCATCTTATCAGATCCGAGAGTTGGCCGACGCAAATTTTATCAGATGCCCCACTTTACGGATGAGACTATACCAGACATCATGTCCTGCCAAGGTATTCAATACGGGCTATGCCCCTCAACGACGTTCACGATTAGCTGGAAAACGTTAGACGCCAATCCTGTATTACCGAACTGACCGCTTGTTCTACCGGCTGCCCCGGAACCCCAAGTCATCGGTCTGATATACAGCTTTCCAATGTGAAATGTACATGTTCATACGTAGTATAACTAATTACTAGCTGCTCTGGCTAACCCGGTCACTAAACAACTAGAAGAGATTTTAGTTCACGTCACATAACTCTGTAGACATAGACACCATCTAGAATACAATAGTTCTCATCCTAAGCACAGCTTCAAAAAAAATAAGAACACATCTTTTATAGAACCGACTAGTTCGCATTCCCTCTTTCAAAAACCGCAATCTGAACTAATCGCAACATAGCAGCCCAAAGCCGCAATTACAAGAAGAAAAAATATATACCTCTGAAATTACCGCGCAACCTATTTACTCTTCACCGTCATCATCATCATCATCCCCCTCCTCTCTCCCCCACCCTCCCAAGAGTCACTCCCCCTTAAACCCTTCCACCAGCACAACCGGCCCCTTGTATTGTTTCCTCGCTCGGACTGCGTAATCGACTCCGCTAATAATTGCGACAGCCCCAAACATGACAACAGCCCAGTTAAACGACTCGGGCTCCACAGGCGTAGATTCAGGCCAGAAGCACCAAAAGAAGGCGTGGGTGGAATACAGGAAACCGCCAATGTTGACGGGAACACCCCATTTACCGAGGGACCAGCGACAGGAGGGCAGGAGTTCCGGGTGCACGATGCGGCGGTAGAGGACGGCGCCGATGGAGAACATGTAGGTTATCATTAGGGCGACGACGTTGAGCGAAATGACTGGGGTATCGTTGTCAGCATAGCGTACTGGCTAGGGGAAAGAGGGGGGGGGGGAAACGTACTAGCGTTAAACGCAACATCCGAGCCAATATTAATAAAACTTAGAATAATCGTTAGACCGCACGTAACGGTCACTGCGTTTGCAGGGACCTGGAGCTTCGGGTCTACATGGCCGATCCAGCTGCTAAAGGGGAGACCGCGGTCGCGTGCAAAAGCCCAGGTCTGGCGGGAGGTGGAGAGGTTGTAGGTTAGGGTTCCGGCGAAGATGAGGACGGTGGGGATGGCGTTGAGGGCGATGACGCCGCCAGTGGAGACGGCTTGGGCAAAAACCCACATGTGTGGGTAGCCGGTTGCGTCGTCGAGGGCGGCTTGGACGTCGGTAATCATGAACATGTAGCTGATGAGGAAGACGACGCCAAGCGCGCCGTTCATGATGTAGGCGCCGATCATGGCGCGGGGAACCGTTTTACCTGCGTCTTTAATTTCTTCGGCCATGTGGGCTGCGGAGTCGGAGCCTGTAACTTAACGTTAGTGTTGTCATAGAAGCGATTGACCTTGGAGCTAAACGTACAGATGCAGGCGTAGATGGCGGAGAGCTGGCCTACCATGAGTGCCAGGCCAGTCGAACTCCAACCGCCACCGTTGGTAAAGTGTGTAAATGTCACTTCGGCAGTTGCTCGTGGTGACAAGACCCAGAAGACAATGATAATGGCCAGGAAACCGAATACGTGGATGACCAACATGATGTTCTGGAAGACGGGCATGAACTTGGAGCCCCAAATGTTCAGTACCCAGACCAAGAGGGTGACGGCAATAACCATGAGTGTTCCTTGCCAGTTGGTAGGAGAGTAATCTGGATACATGGCAATGGCCGAGGACTGGATCAGTGTTCCCACAAGAAACGGTCCGGACGCGGTACCAGCTTGCCATGACAGAGTCGACATCCATCCGATGAAGTAGCTGAATGGCTTCTGGACGCTTGGAGGCGAGAATTCCGAAACCCAATGGTACTGTCCGCCAGCTGTTGGCGCCATGGATGCCATCTCAGCCAGCGATAACATGACGGTGCTGAAGCCGAACCAGGTCCATACGAAGCTCCAAATCAGGCCAGCTGGGCCTCCATCAACGAGACCTTGGTAGGTGGCACTGCTACTGTCAAACTTGTGTCCTTAAAAGCGCTTACATATAGTCACTCACGTCAGGAGAACCTCCCATGTACCCTGCAATATGACCGTAAAAGCCAGTGCAGAAAGCGGCCGATAGTTCCTCTTCAACTCCTGCACCTTGCCCATGCGCAACATGTCGGCCTGATCCGCCCTCGTGTGTCCCCTCAGGGAATCATGATACTCCTCGCTCTCGCCATCATCCGCAAAGCCAGGACGATGCGCTCGCGACTCGAGCGCATTCTGCTTGTCCATGCCACCGAGCGGTTGGTTCTGGTAAGCAGCCATGACTAGCGGTTTTGGCACAACGGGGTTTCCCAGCGGCGGCGCCAAGGGACCAACACGACGGCCTTTTAAACAAGCTAATGTAAATATGAGGAAGGTTTGAATGAAGAAAAAAAACAAAGGCGAATCAAAAAACAAGGAATCCCGAGGAGGAAAATCCCGAGAGACTGGGACTCGGGAAAATAATAATCACGCGAAACGTTGAAAGTAGGTAAGAAGTAAAAGGAAAAAAACAAGAGATCTAAACGTTCTGGCAGATTGGGTAGCGCATTAGTTTGACAAACGGGCTGGCTGCTCGCTGAGACAGACCTAGGCCCTTTCGCCATCAAAACGGTGGCTTGCCTCTCTGCCGCTCCTATAGCACTGGGCGTGGGGCTCGCTAGGCTGAAATGCCCTTGAACCCAATGCCGTGAGAGCCATCTTGGTATGCACATGTGTATGGACAAGGGAGGGGAGGGCCGGCCGCACGTTGAGCATTGGCGCAAAGGAGAAGAGCGACCGGCCAGCCAACAGGAGCCCCGCGGCGGAGCTGTCAGATGCGCGCAGCGTGGTGAATGGTTCGAGGACGAGTCGGTCCGTTTTATTGGCAAACCTTGCTACCACGCGGGCCGCTTCCTCATCCGGGGGCTGGGATGCTTGGCGCTGCAAATATGCAGGAGAGACGAATGGAAATTTGATAAGCAAAAAGTAGCGGTCATGTTGCCCCGGTAGGATCGAGTAAGTTACGAAGAAACGAGGCGGTTGGACGGCAGATTACGGAGTTGAAAGAAATAAAGAAAAAATCGGCCGAACTAACGACACGGCACAGTGACATTTGGGAAATTTTCTTTTCGACGAAAAAGGCGATCTGCAGTAGGCTACAAATAATAGGACCGCGATACGTCGATCCTCCGGTTTCTTTGCTTCTTTGAATGTTCCTTTCGTACCCACCTGCAATCTTCGACCGCGGCTGAATACTTATATATGGCGTTTCTCTGCTCAACCGCACCATGGAGCGGCGGACATATCCATGGGGGTGGTAGGTTTCCGCTCATGTACAATTCGTCACCACTGTACCGCTCTCCCGCCCGCTCAGAAAGCCTGCTTTGCGTTAGGACATGGCTAGTGGCGTGTTTGGCATTTGCTCGCTTCGTTGAGCAGAGCCGTCGAGGCCACGGAATGATGACAATTGGATCCAATGGTGTAATAAGCGACGAGGGACCGGGCCACACTTCGCAAGGCGGAAGGACAATGAGGGAGCCAGGGGGGGGGGTTTGACCCGCGGGACATGTCGCCACGCTAGTGTGGTGTGTGTGGTGAGCACTGCCATCGTTGCCCTGGAGGGGTTTTGTGAGATCTCCCGGCTGTCAGCAGAAGGGTCAGTTATAGAGTTCCCAGGCATCCCTTCGCTGTCGCGTCACGTCCCATGACAGCTATCCTATGGCCTCTTTTCACTTCCGCTGTCGCTTGATCTCCTTTGCCACTGCTCTTCATGGCGGGAGATGTTATTCCTCCGCCCTATGTCATCACCGCCAATGACAAGCGCGGCCTGATTGTCGTGACAGGCGCTTCGGTGTTGGCTTTTGTCTGGTGCTGCTCGTTGATCCGTGTCTGGCTGCGATGGAGATTAAAAGAGTGGAGATCAGATGGTGAGTACTTCGTCCTGCTCCTTCCAAATCCTAGAGATGTAGCGCATGCTGAAAATTCGCTTTTTTAGACTGGTGGCTTGCGGCAGCGACGCTGCTTGACACGGTTCAAACAGGCATCATTTTGCACCTTGTTACCCTGGGCTTGGGCGCATCTCAGGACAACATACCGTTACCGCAACTCGAGCAACTGGGTAAAGTAAGTCGGCCCCCCCCCCAACTTCTAGACTTGTGCTGGATCCGCACCAGGATGTGCTGCACTGGGCTCCACAGAAGCAACGTCTAACGGTCTGAATAGGAAGGTTTCGCAAGTCAGCTTCTGTACATCTTTGTGATCTTGGCCTCCAAACTATCCATTCTCTTCCTCCACCTACGGATATCGCCCGGAGGCTCGCATCGCATCGCAGTATGGGCGACCGTGGCTTTATCCTGCATATGGGTCGTAATATCTGTCGTACTGGTCTCTGTACCGTGTAATCCAACACAGACAATCCTAAATCACACCAACTGCAATAATCGGGTATGTATTTCCTCAGTCGCCTCCACTCAAAAAAATCAAAAAACAGAATGACTGACTGTATCGGTACAAGTGGTCCAAATGGCTCTCAATCGGCATTCTTGATATGGCAACCGAATTCTTCATCTTCACCTTAGCAGTGCTTCTAGTCCACTTCCTGCATATGCGACGCTGCGCAAAAGCCCTGGTCGTATTTGCATTCAGCGCGCGTCTCCCTGTCATCGCAATCGCAGCTGTCCGGCTGTACTTTCTGCGTGACCGCATAGCTGGGTCGTACACGTTCGACTACCTTGTGGCCACACAGTGGCAAATGGGCTACGCCATCATGAGTTGTACCATCACGGGTCTGGGCCCGTTCCTCAAGCCCTTCGACAGCGAGTACGTCGAGAGCTACAAGCACTACAACCACAGCAGCTCGCATCGCTCGGCGAGCCAGCACATGACGACAAGCTCGAGCGCAAGTTCTGTTCTGCCGCCTCGCCGTATCATGCCGCGGAAAAACCAAGACAACATTTCAGAGTCGTATTTGATGAATGATATGCCCTCGCGCAGTGGCAGTAAGCGAACTGTGCCCGACCATCGCCGCTCATCGTCTGGAGGAGAGCTACGGCAATCAGAAAGTCTCCCGCCCAATGCGCCGGTCATGTTGACGGCCGACGAGCACTTTCGCCCCACCCATATATACCGCGGCCACGAGGCTGAAGTATGGGTCGGGGAACGGAGTCCAAGTTTCCCTCTAGAAGAACCGTACACAAGCTCTGGAGCAAATGGCGCCCGACGACCGCACCTGGTTATTGGCAAGAAAAAAGAGTTCAAGATTGAGGTGGATAGGGCAAGCCGAATAGTGTAGGCGTTATTTGGACGAGTGCAACAATACCCCTTGTATAATTTTGCGTGCGGCACTGTAGGAACCAAGCCGGACTTGGTCCAGCAAGGCTACGCACAGACGACGATCCCACGATGCCTAAGATAACCCAAAAGTAGACCTCCAACAAAGGACCGTGTACATATTCCTTCGTAAATAGACAAAATCTGATCAATGGCATAATCTAAAGTGCAAGTCACCTGCTGTTGTTACTCGTAAAAGTCACTTCAAAGTGGAAACGCAAACAGCAAACAAAACTCCTCATTCCTATGCGAAAACCTATTATACACCAAGCAAAACGAGCAGTGTCCTGATTACCCGTGCTCCCCACAGTCATGCTCGCCCCTAGTATTCGCATTGATATCATGGGAAATAGTGCTTTTCCAATTGTTTCATGCGCCATATACCTCTGCCTCTTGTCCAAATACAGTCATGGAGAATCGGACACGGCTAATCGCACATCGAGGGGAATCTTGCAAAGGTTACCACTGGGTAGCGGCCACCTGGAACGGAAAATTTATAAAGGGTAAGAGAAGTTGTAATTCAATACGCTTGCTTATGCGGAGAATCGGCGCATAACCTTGGCGATGACTGCTATTGATTAGATGTGGTCTTTATATAGGCATACAAGAATACGTACCATGGAGAGCAACAACGCTGAAGATGAAGACAACAGACAGGGTCATGACAACAACAGGATCAACCTTCAGTCCGGGGGACTCATCGGTGTACAGCCCTGAACAAGTATGTTAGCAGAGTTCAAGGGTGATGTTTCCTCTTTGCGCTATTTCAAGCATCTCCCCACTGTAGACGTGAAGTTGAAGTTGATACATTTTCCAATTTCTTGGTTTCTTCCCATCCTACTGCCAGTCGAGTGAGTACTTACTCAGCATGGTGCTTGAGCTGCCTCCAGCACCGGCGGCCCTTGTGCTGCTTGGTCGCAGGTTGGCGGTCTTCTCAGCGCGGTCGGCAGCTGCCTTCCTTCGCATAACGGTCGCAGGGCCACCTGGGGGCTTTGGCGAAGCAGGGCGTGCGGTTGTTGAGCCTGAAGAGGCCGCGTTCGGTGAGGTGGCGCGTGGGGCAGACTGTTATTCCAGTTAGTGAATATGTTGAGGCATGCTGAGGTTTGGTCGGCGTATGAACGTCTTGTAGAAGGCACTGCTTGCATTTCCAGGAGAGCAAAGAAGCAGACGTAGGTTGCTGAAAGGTCGAGTAGAACAATTGCTCTCTCAACCCTCACTTGCAACACCTTGTCGTCTACACCTGTCGCATGCTCCTGTCTTGCAAGCAATGGGGCTGCTTCTTCATTGTCCAATGGCTTGGGGTGCGCTCGCGAGGGGGATGACTGACCATGATGGGCGATTTGAACGGCAACCGGTGCGAGATGGACAGAAGGTGGATGATGGAAAGGTCGTGGGAGGCTACAGGCGATAGTCACTCAAACAGCACCCAAAGGCCACGATTCTGGAGCTGGGGTTGCCGCGGCGCGCTAACCCTGATCTCGCTTGCGACTACGCTAGCAAGGGTCACGTGTTGTGTTCACTTCGCTTCCTCATATCGCGTTACAGCCATTCGCCCGGACCGGCGGCCGTATTGTGGAAAAATAGCAACCTCCAGAGCCAAATGTAATGTATTATAGCTCACAGGAAAAAAGAAAAAGAAAAGACCAAGTCGTTTCCCAAACCACCTTTTCCCATTACGCAGTTCCGTTAAATGTACCAGCCCTCATAACCTCCCAAGATGATCGAGGCAGCGTCGTGGCTGTCGCTCGTCGATGTAGAGGCTCTTGACCCGATCCGAAAAGCTAGCAACCGATAACAGCAAGACAACCTTTGACAAAACTCCCGCAAGTCCCCCATGAACCAATGCCAATCCGTGAACCCTGGCAGCAAACACCTGTACCCACTCGTGAAAAGGTATATCATCTCCAGCAAGACCCCAACAAGTACAGAGGCATGCGTCTGGTGCACCTCGAACCCACACGAAATATTCGCCGACCTTTCCCATTGACCTGCTCCGCCCAAGCTAGTACTTCAAAGACCGGCTTGGTATGCCTGAGACACCTGAAATGCAGTAACTCCGGATGTGCATCGTATCTCCCTAAACAAAACTCCATTTTCTAGCCCCAGACCGACGCCTGCACGCCCTGCGTGGGCGTGTTGCTCCAGGGGCCATTGTTCCAAATACCAACTCCCTTGTCCGTAACAGTCGAAGAGGGATTCATAGAAGCAGATGTAGTAGCAGCTGCATTATTCTGCTCGCTTGCATTGTACGAGTTGTAGCCCAGAGGCGACGGCAGAGGCGAGTTTGTGCGCTTGCCCATGGCAGCACCGGCAGGCTGCTGAAGGTTCTGGTTCTGGGGACGGGTGCCGATGGGGGCGACGCCGGAACCGTTGGCCTTTTGTCCTGGCACGGGTGGTGAGCCGCCGGGCGACGAGTTGGAGGTACGGTTGGCCTGTTGTGCCTCGAACAGATTGAATGCGGGGGCCTGTGTAGTCGAGGGGGACGAGGTGCTATTGGCACGGGCGTCCTGGGCGCTACTGGCCGCATCCTTGTCCCGGGGCGGCATCTGAACAGAGCCCTCGCCCGCAGCATTCTGGGCCTGCATGCCGAAAGGGTCAAAAGCGAGGGGAGACGGCCCGCGTCCGGCACTCGAAGTCTGAACGCGAACGTCCTGGCTCGAGGTTGGGTTGTTGTTGTACAGAGTAGAGGTCTCGCCATACAAAGCACGGTGCTGGCGGGCGATGAGTTCGCGGCGCTCGTCTTCATTCATGGCATTGGGGCTCATGGAGCGGTCCGACTTGGAGCCTGAGCCCGAAACGTCTGTATTACCCTAAGTCAACTGTCTGTCCTGCTTCTATTGTTGCCCAGATTCCGAGTCCTTACTTCTGTGATATTGCTGCTCCTGGTGATAGTTGCGCAGCTCACGCTCTCGCTGGGCTGCCATCCGTCGCTTCGCCTGTGCCATCTGGTCCGCATCGTTGGGTCTGGGCGCATAGCGCTGGTTCTGGTAGAAGCCCTGTACATTGGAAGCCGAGTGGGAGCGGGAGCCGTCGTACTCGCTGACTGAGTGGTGGCGCTGAGGACCGCCCATGCGCTGCTGGTCTGTGGTGTGTATGTTAGTATGCATTGGTGATGTGTGTGTATGTGTGTGTATGTGTGTGTGTGTATGGGTGTACGTGTGTATACGGGAATGCATACCATAATCGGGGTATGGGCGAGGACCGCCTCCCATCATGGGCATGGACTCACGGCGGGCAGCGCCCATGGGCGTGGGAGGGAATCCGGGGCCAAAGGGCTTGCCGCTCTTAGCGAGATTTTCAATGGCACGGTCGACCTCTGTGATGGTGTCAGTGTAAGCGTACCAAAAGTATGTACAAAAGATAGTGTGTCTTGTCACTGCCATGATTGGTGTATTGGACGCCAAACATGGCACTGACAGACGACACTGGCGCAAGACAGAGGACATGCAACGTACCCTCGAACTGAGAAGCGTAGGCATTGGCGACTTCGCTGTTGACGGTGGAGCTAGTGCCTACATCTGGGTGAATGGATGCACTGTGACTGGCGGGGCGCATTGGTGTAGTACCTGATCGCGAGGGCGGGGGAGGTTGCTCCCACGAGGGCTGTCGACCAGGAGCTGGTGCGTTCCACGACGCGTCGTTGTAGTAGGACATGGTGGTTGCGGGAATATTCGTGGCCGGATATGGAAGACTCGAGATAGTAGTAGCGCCGAGCCGGTGGAGAGGCTAGGAGATCTGTGAGGAAGCAGGTGAGCAGGTGTGCTTGGGGCAGAAAAACAGGCACAGGAGGCAATTGGCGTCGACTTGGGGGGGGGGGGGAGAAGAGGGTGGGACTGGCGTCGTCGGGTTTGAGGCGACACGAGGGGGGGGCGAGGGCGGGAGATCAAGTCGAGGCGGGCAGCGGAAAATTTTGGTGGAGAGGGCACATGTTTTGGAGACTGAGGGGGAGGCCCTAGTGGGGACTAGGGGTCGTGGGCTCATACTCACGGTGAAGGCGACAAAAGGAGCGACAGCTGTCCACTAAGCCGAGGGCAAGGTGAAGTCAGCGAGTGAAGGACAGCTGGGAGCGGGTGGGTAGGGGTCAGGAGGGACTCGGGAGATATCGCGGGCGTGGGTGAGGATTATGTCGAAAGGGGATGCTGGGGACGCTCGACTACTCGCGCTAAGCAGGCCGAGCGAAGAGCTATCCACTTTATTCATCTCGGCCTCGAGACACGGGCCTCAGCAGCTGCAGTCAGTTAGCTGGCCGTCGTCGAGGCAAGGCAAGGCAAGGCATGCCATGCCATGCCGCCTTTGCACGCGCAGTTGGGCCAACGGCGGCCTCGATGCAACCCGTCGGGGCTCTCTCGTACAGCGACGGCGTGGGCGGACGCATGGGTGCATGACGTCCATGGCGGGCTGCTGCGGGACATGCATACATGTGTAGTGTAGTTTGTACAGGGTGTATGGATGGACGGAGGTACATGGACATACTTGGTACCTACTTACTTTAGATACATACGTACATAAGTACATAGTGGCTTAGGCTGGCAGCCCGCCTAGCGAACCGTTGTTCGGTCCCTCATCAGACGACGGAGCTGCCCGCCCGCCCACAAGCACATGCCTGCTTTGCCGCTGCTCTCGAATGTCGACGAGCACCGAGAGCACCGAGTCTAGCGAAACCCGGGGGGCATGGTGAGGATAAGGGCGAGGGCGAGGGCGAGGACGAGGACGAGAGGGTGCCGTGCTGGGCCATGCATCTGACCCCATGGCCATCTATGGCCGACTGCGAACGAACGGGCTTGGGCTGCACGATGCGGGGCATGCAATGAGCAGCGTGCCACACTCTCCAATGAGCACCCGGCAACGACAGGCGCCTGCGAAAATATCAACTTGTGGCTGACTCCTCCGCACTCCCACCCATCGAGCCCGCCGTCCGCCCGTCGTCCACCCATCCATCGTCCATGGCCATGGCCCATCACGACATGGCTGCCCAGCTGCCCAGCTGCCCAGCTGCCGCCGGCCCTGTTGCCGCAAAAGGCTGCCAGTCCGCGCTTAGAGCGCTTCGCCATGCACTACACGCCCACTTGTGCATGTGGGAACAGGACGTCGGCATGCGACGAGCAGCGAGCGACCGTTGTCGGAACATGGTGCCGGCAATTTGGCTGTGTGGGTGGGCTCCACCATGTGCTTGAATAGCACACACACACACACACATGAAATATCTCTCATCTGTACTATCTATATACGCACCCAGACACACAGCACAAGCACGCAACACTATATGACCACTACCCACAAATGCCGCAATACCATGCAGTTTTTGCTTTGTTCGGCTAGACATGCGCTCCCGCCTACCCCAGCTTTTGTAGCTCGCCTACGTGCCCTGCCGTTACGCTACCACCACTAACAAGTATTCTCGAATCTAGTAGTATGTAGTCACACACGTTTGGGGGCACGGGAATCCGTGCTTCACCATGCATCCTTTCTTTTGCCCCTGTCCCGCCTATCCACCTTTCCAAAGCCTGTCTTCCCTTTGCTACACCTACTTTACCACAGTCGTGACTTCCATCTCGCCCACCACCAACTGCGCTCCTTCCACGCCGTCGTCATCGCCATCGTCTCGGCCAAATGTTTGCTTTTGGGTCGCCCCTGCCCCTCTCCAACGTCATGCCCCCACGCGCCTGCCACAAACCGTTTGTCTCAACCGTCACCCATGACACCAGTCACACCCCCTTCGTCTCTTGCCAAACGCCCGTATACATAGCCTCTTAAGCCGTCACGCATCGTCTCGTGCAACCTCATCGCCCGTGCGCCAAATCGAACAAGGCCGCATCAAGCAAAACAATGCAGCAATTCAAGGCCCCACCACCTCAGCCTTTGGCACAAGAGCTCGGTTTGCTGTTAGATTGCCCTTCACAATCCCTCAAACGTCACTGGCGTACATGAATGGAACAGAAGAAATAGCCAGGAGGACCGACTCTTTGATCTCGACCGGCAAAATGCACCTCCTGCTTTCCATGCCTTTTCGTTATCAAAGAGACAGAACAAACCTGCCCAGACCCTCCATTCTGTCCGCATATGCGCCGCGCCATGTCTTCGGATGCCACATTCTTCCATGACCTGCCCACGGAGCTCATTCTGGACATTTGCGATTTCCTGCCACTGGACGCTTTGCTGGCACTCAAGCTCACAGCTCCACGGCTTAACACTATGATCCGCCTGGACCCACGCCGTTGGCAGGATGTCCTTTCGCCCTGTGCACGACGTGCAATACACAGCTATTTGAACCCGTCACCACGAAAGCCCGATCAACAGCACTGTCGGCTCTGCAATTCTGCCTATCCTGTTGCCATGTTCAGCTCATCAACCAGTCCAGCATGCATTCCCATGAAGCTCACCACTACGCCCCATGACGTAGTCCAATTACCATCCAACATCTGCTCCTGGCACGTGAGTAGACTTGCAAGAGTCATCCACACAGGCCACAGCGGCAGAAACAAATGGACCAGTTGCAAGGACGACATGTGTATGCATTGTGGAAACATCATGGGCTGGGCAAGATGAAGCTGTAACATGTGATAGTTGTGGCTTCTGGGCAGTCCGGACCTATACTCGCCATCTCAACAACAGCAAAGAGTGCCAGAGATTTCTCTTTTGGAGAGAAGCTTCAGGGCTGGCTGGTAGTGACGCCGGTCAGCTATGGGTTTGGGAAGCCTGTGTAGATGATGATGGTAAGTTTTCACTCACTTTTGCGCTGATTGTGTGTAAGTTGAAGTCCCTTGAACAAGCTGACCCTTCTAGATGACTTTCACGTGATTTCAGAAATCAACCTGCCAATTCGATCCACATAACATCAGCCAGGTCACGTATGTCGACGAAACTCCTTCAAGCCGCATCATGTCACGCTTTCTGCGCTTGTACTCTTTAATTCATTTGATATCGTTTAGAATCCAGTCTTTTGGTCATAAATTGTCGTCTTCTCGTCGGTCCCAAGCCCGGCCTTTTCCGCATCGCCACGAGTACTCTGCGACCAGGCTCGCTGCTCTTGCCCCCACGTCCGCACACTCATCAGAGCCCACCACTGCACAAAAATCAAGACCATGCTAAAGCCTGCACACCAAAACTTGACGGTGCTAAGACTCCTAGTGCACTGTTCCAGCCACTCGGTGTCCCACCCAAAGCCGGCATCGATGTCGCGGCATATGGCTGATTCGTCAACCGTGTAGCTCGGAGTTACCGGATTTAGTGTTCGGAAGTCCCAGGGCAGGGCCATGTTGACGATTGCGATTGTGAGAAATGACAGAGTCATTGTGTGCAGCAGGGTGTAAGCTGACACTAGACTTGGCAGTGCCTGTGTTATCGCATTGTAAGCACCCATGCGTCATGACAAACAAGACTCGCAGTAGTTCCGGACGATCAGAGAGTCCGTCGCACGAAACGCGGGGCAAGGAAAACAAGCTGCTGACTTACCCGTAGTGCGCCAACCAAGCCGAGAATGCTTGCACCGCAAGCAAGCAGGTTGTAGGTGATGGGAAAGTATGCGCCGTCGAGATCCGAGCCGGGCAGCGCAAAGGACATGGCGAGGAGGCCATGTGCGCAAAAGGTGAGCACGGGGAGGACGATGGCTAGGAACCTGTTGGACATGTCATGTCAGAATTGCGCCAGGACAGACAAGTGCAAAAAACAACAAAACATACCTCATTTGGCTCTGCTCGCTGGATGATGATGATGCCATTATCAAAATGGAGTGTGTGTGTGGTGTTGAGTTCTCAAGTCCAGCTTTTTTTTTGCCTTCAGCGTCGCAACGCTTTCCTTTGTCGAGACAACGACGACGCTTTGCAATGCGACACAGTTGCGATAAAAACGACGCGAGAGGGGGAGGAGAGGAGATCGCAAACAAAAAAAAGAGGAAGAGAGGAAACCAGTCCGCGCAAAAGACAAACGGTCGCGTATATTCAACAAAGTTTATAATCGGGGGTACAAAAAAAGCAAAGACACACCACACACACAGACACAACTCTTTACGGCCCGCCCGAGGAAACAAGGGAAACCCACAAAGGCTCACGCGCGCGCAAAGACCAGTTTCGTCGACGTCAGTTTTCCTTTCTTTCTTTCTCTTCGCCCCGGTTCAGCGGCAGGGAAGGAATGGGGAAAAAAAAGGAAATAAGAAAACGGGATCGAAGCGGCGGATGAGGTGAGCGGAAGGGCGGAGGGGGTGGGCGGGATATGTAAGTAATCCGGGGTATTATGTTGGTTTTACGACTTCTCGGATATAAAGGGCTGATGAGTAATGTGTGTCAAGTGCGTATTGTGCGTATGTGCTGCTATTCCTTGTGTTTCCCTTTTTGTGTGTCTCTCTCTCTTTTTTTTTAAACCCCCTTTTTGAAGAAGAGATGGGATGAGACGTTTGATAGGGAGGTTTCGTAGTAGTAGTAGTGGTGGTGGTAAAGAGTATGTGTAACAAACCACTACAACGGACGATACACGGGGGTTTTGTTCAAGGCGTTAAAAGAAAAGGTAGGATTGGGGGAGATTTGGGGGAGATTTGGGGAGGGGGAAAAGGGCAAAAGAGATGAGGCTGAAGTTGACTAAAAAAAGTCAAAAGAACCAAAACAACACACCGACGTCATGAGTTTTTTATTCGTTCGTTACCCTGCCTGACTCTCTCTCTCCCTCTCTCTCTCTCTCTCGCACACACTTGCTCGCTCGCGCCACAGGGGGGGTGGGGTGGGGTGTGCGCGCGCGCGAAGCGGGACTCCCGTATTCCGTGTTCGATACGAAACCCTCTTGTCTAATCGGAAAATCCTTCATGTACATTGTTTCCCATCTAACTGGGAAAGAGGGTGGGGCTGGGTTATATTTGCCCAGTTGATTCATCCAATGGTGAAATGGGACGCTTGTATGTGCATGTGTGTGTATGGGTGTGTGTGTCTCTCTCTCTCTCTCTTTTTCTCTCCTTCTCTCTCTATCTATCTATCTCTCTTTCCTAAACCTGACATGACCAAGCTTTTTTTTGTTTTTCGGCGATGCGCGGATGGACGTGCGCAAAAGCCCGCCCAGCTTGTCCGCTGTTCCGTCTTCTCCCCCCCACCCCACCCTTCCGGCGAAAAGCGAAAAGCGAAAAGCGCATACATTATTGTAAACTAGAGAGTTGAAAGGAGGGGGTGGGATAGCGGTGATGTCACCGTTTTTTCTTTCTTTACATGTTATCTTGTTCACTGCTTTATTTTGACATGTGGGCAAGTTTTGTTAAGATATTAAATGAAGTGTATGGATAATTCAAAAAAAAAGGATTTATACATATATGAAGCGAGTTTGGCATGTATCACTCTAACCTGACTTTTTCGCCCAAATAACCCTGTCCTATCGAATGAACTACCGCCAGCCAGCCAGCCAGCACCACCACCGGCACTGCACACGCAGCCGCGCATCCGGGGGCCATGGTTTGCATGCACATGCAAAACAGCATCTCGGGGGTTTTTTTTCTCTCTTTCGGAATCTGAGGCCGATTTCATTATTATTAAGCCTTGATCTGCACTTTCCACCTTCCCTTCTTTCTTGCGCTCGGAGCTAAGCGGACGAGAGTTGCAGTGAATGTGTGTGGGTGTGTGGGTGTTGGGGCTTGGCTGTTTCTTTGGGGTGAGAGGAGGTGAGGGTTTGAGGCTTCGGACTAAAAAGGGTGGAAGGGCGGATGTGTGTGATGTGTGTCACGCGATCGGGGATCGGGTATCGGATATGGGTCGGGGGTTGGTATTTGGAAAATACCCGACTTGCACGACCTTTTTTTTTTATCTAGTAAATGGTAGATACGCAGATACCATCTTCCGTGTGTGTGTGTCAGATAGATAAACTGAGCTAGGATGGGCAGGAAGCGGGGAATTATGGTTCCTTCCACTACTTGCATAGTCCTGGGACTTTTAGTTCATGTGAATGAGGGGGGTTGAGGGGAGAGTGGTTATCCTTGCTTCGCATCATCACGGCACGTTGCTCACACGTGTGAAGGGTCTGCTAAGGGGGAGTGGACGGAGATAAGCGGCGTGGTTTTGCTCCGAAGGAAAAAGTGATGATTTACTGGGTGCGAACACGTGAGTTTCACGTTATTTCGTACAGATCGCGATGTCACCGTAGTACCATACCCACAAAAGAAGCCGGCGTCACGTGGCATTTTAGATTGGGTACTCTTGTTATGGTGAAATGACAAAATGCCATGCTGCATGTCTAAAGTAAAGTTTGCAGCTACAGTGGCTAGCTTCGATCTTCCTCGGAGACCAAGCAGTCATGGCGTCATTGGTCGAAGCTTTTGGGGTTTTCGTTACGTGTAGACATGAAATAGTCAGCTATTGCTAGCAGCTAGTATAGTTTGCCGAATAGGTGCCGATTGGGGAGTGGGACATGTGATTATGACGTCGATAAAACAACAAAAACAAAAGAACAGAAGTGGAAGAAGTGCATAGGCGACTTTGTTTAATTATTGCTACTATTTTCATATCACGTCAATAGTAGTCGTTAAGTCAGGGGATGCGACACTTGCGTTGGTTGATTGAGCACTTGTATTTTATTTCGTGTTGATATATACTTAATATCCTACCTGATTCATATTCATACCCATCATCCTTTCGATGTTGAGTTCATCGAATAATTCGTAAAAACGTTCCGTGAAAAGAAAAACAGCAAAAAGAGTTCATCGACTTATCCCGTCTATGCAAAGACGTAGCAAGGGATACCGTACTATTATAAACATGTTAGCCAACACCTTCGTTGATAACTCGCAAGGATATAAAACGTACGTTGGTAGGAGCATTGAACTTGAGGTTCTTGTCCAGACCTGAAATCTCCTCAATCTCACTGTCCTTGAGATCAAAGCTGGTAACATCCAAGTTTTGCGCCAGGCGGTTTGGCGAGTTGGACTTGGGGATAACACTCAGACCGCGCTGAGTGGACCAGCGGAGAAGAACCTGTGCGGGAGTCTTGCCGTGAGCCTCTGCAATCTTCTTGATGACGGGGTGGTCGAATAGAAGAGGTGTGTCGGCGGCAACCTTCATGTCACACTCGAGGAAGCTCTGGGGGCCGAACGACGAGTAGGCGGTGACCTTGATGTCGTGCTGGCGGGCGAGCTCAATGAGGTGGGGTTGGACATAGTAAGGGTGGTGTTCGATCTGGAGGGTAGCGGGCTTGACCTTGGCGTAGGTGAAGAGGTCAAGGAGGAGGGCGCCGCTGTAGTTGCTTACACCAATGCTCTTTGCGAGGCCCTTGCTCTTGATGTCTTCAAAGGCTTCCCATGTGCTTTGTAGGCTGGCGTTGCTGTGCTCGATCTTGCTCTCGCCATCGTAGTACCAGCCTGGTGGGTAGCGAACCTTGGGGTCGACGTATTTGAGGGCGACGGGGAAGTGGATGAGGTAGAGGTCGAAGTAGTCAACGCCCCAGTCGGCAAGTTGCTTGCGGACAATGGGCTCGACTTGCTCGCGGTCGTGGAAGGTTTGCCAGAGCTTGCTGACGATGAAGAGGTCCTCACGCTTTACGAGGCCCTCCTTTATGGCGCGGGCCACGCCCTGGCCGCACTCGACTTCGTTGCCGTAGTCTGTTCAAGATTGAATCGTCAGTATGGGTTGCAGGAGCACGTGAGGAGGCTCGGGCTTCGTTCCGATGGATGACGCTAGCATTCCGATGCAGGGCCAAGCATGTACAGCAGCCACCGGTAATTCGGGGCGTCTCGCGGTAACAGGCACCAATTCTGCTGACCATTTGCCAGATGGTGGGGTTACAGGAAGAAGAAAGAGAGCAGAGAGAAAAAAAAGATATGGTGTGCTCAACACGAATTTACGTACCGCATGCACCGTCAAACAGCCTGTAGCCAGCCTTGATGGCGTTGTAAACAGTATCAGCACAAGTGGCATTGTCGACCTTCCACAGTCCAAAGCCGACCTGGGGCATCTTGTTGCCATCGTTGAGGGTAACGAAAGGGACGTTTGAAGCCATTGTAGCGAAAAAGCTGGGGTTGGCAAGTCTAGTCTTGAAAGCTGGTACGGTATGCGCTCGAGGGGCAATGCAGCGGGTCTTGATTGACGACGACAACGACAACAAAGCAGAAGAAGAAGACGAGGAGAGAGATGTGAAGAGACGAGGAGTAGAAGCAGTGGAGAAGGCAGCGGCGCAACGCAGCGTATTAATACTACCGGCACGGCAAATGGGTCTAGCAATCATGGCTTCGTGATATCAAACGTGTATTTTGCAGACGGAACTTCAGACCATTCTGCCCCCCCCAGGCACAACAAACAGCCTGCCGTCTATATAACGCCGTCTCAGAGGCTAGTTTGAGCCAAATGACCCTGCGTCTTCACCCGGACGACTGGGTTAACCATGCCTTTGCTTTGCTTTTGCGAGCCCTCATTCGCCATCGGCAGGCCTGCCATTTTACCCTGCCAGGACCACTGTAGCCTTTATGACGGCTACTCAGCAGCGCAGCAGGTAGCTACACGTCGTCTCGTGTAAGCGTGACTTTGGACGGGCTCGCCGTCTGTCTCCTGCTCTCCCAGGTGCCCGGCAAATTCTACGACGGCCAGGATAAATAGCGGCTTCTCTCAACAGACTGGTATCGCGAGGGACCTTGCTCAAACTCAAACTGCAGCGTATCATGGCACGTATGCGTGGTAAAAAACGGGCGCGGCAGCATATCAGAGCGACCGCAGTTTTGCGTGGTGGGGTAGCATGTGCCCCTCTTGCTCCACAATGCGGCCCTGCCACTGCGCGGTAGGCGGATAAAATACCTGTTAGTAACGAGGCACCGGATAATTGTTTGGCACCACGGCCATGTCGTGCCAATCGACAAAGCCTCAAGCACTGCAGACTCCGCCTTTGGGGGTTCGGGACACCGTGTTCCTTATTAAGCGCCCGATACAACGAGTCTCCGTGTGCACGTGGTGTCCAGCTCAAGCTGCAGTCGACATGGCTTCAAGATAACATTGCAGAGATAGATGGTACTTGCTCACCCCACAGCGCATCCTCCAACTCAAGCAATGGAACAAGAACATTGGTTGGCCGACGCCACCATCAATAACAATACACTATTCATACTAAGAGACGTCATGCCCATTCGGGACGCAGTCGTACATGTTTTTTCCTTCCGCGCCTTGCCCGTCATGCGCCAGACCAAACACCGAGGGGCAAAGCGCCCCTTTCGCTGCAAATACCCACCCTATTTCCGCGAACTCGCCATCTCTCCATATCTTCCTCTCTGTTGTGTCGTATCGTATGCTTGTAGGACCCTCGCCTGCGACTCGTCCGTCTGCGAGAATGCATAGCCTCGCTGTTTGCGCATACGCTGTACCTGTCGTACCTTTCGGATGGCTTTCTGAAACTGTTCCATTCTGTCCATGTATTAGTATGTCTTCATTCGTACCAAAGCAAATACAGGGTGACGTACCGTGGTCGATAATCCTGAATGTTGTACTTTTGAATTTCTTGAACGTGGTGGTAGCTCTGCGGAAAGTACATCCTCTTTGCGTACTTCCACGCAAAGTCTCGGATCAAGCAAAGCGGCGGTAGTACCACCAGCATGGCCCAGAATCGCGGGTCGGGGAAGAGTCGCTCAATGACACCAACAAACTCGTGCGAGATGCCGGCCTTGGGCGCTACAATGGCATAGATGGGCATAAGGATGAACCAGAGAAGCATCGAACCTGGGATAGCCAGCACAGTGTACTTTGTCCAGATGTTGGTAATGAGCGAGGCTTTGAGTAGCACAGTTGCAAGATTAGCAGTGTAAGCTGCCGTACCCCAGACCCAATGACCGGCATTGCGGCCATCCCACTGCGGCCAGTCCCGGATGGTGAAGGCCTGGGCGCCAAAGTAGAGAATGAGCGAGTGGTAGAAGCCGTTGCCGACCCAAGACCAGAACGAGTGCATCCTGAAGAACACACCCGACTGACTAAGGCGGTAGAGTTGCGGGTATCGGTCCAACAATCTTGCACTCACAAACTGGTCAAAAATACCAAGCACAAAAGGCGGCGCTGCGGTGAAGAAGACGTTGTAGAAGGTAAGGGTCCACGACTCGTAGATGATCTGTCCGGAAAAGCCGTTTTGGAAAGAGTACCAGAACTGTGTCATGAACATGGCAATGTTCTTGTAGAAAGAGTATAGAATGACCTTGCTGACACGCTGGTAACTCCATGCACCGTGGACGAGCAGAAGCTTGCGGAGGTAGCGGAATTGACCAATGGCAATATCTGCACTACGAGCTGCCTGGAGACCTTCGACACCGCTGATACCAACACCAACGTGGGCTGCCTGGATCATAGAAACGTCGTTAGCTCCATCACCAATGGCCAACAGAATCGACTTGAGATGGCGCTTGACGAGCTTGACGACGAGAGCCTTTTGGAGGGGAGAGACACGGCAGCAGATGACAGCCTTGCATCTGACGGCGAGATCCAGGAATTCCTTTTCGAGATCGCGTTCAAGGGCGTAGGTGAGTGATTTGCCGTCAATGACCAGAGCGAGGACATCCATTTCGGCCCCGCCTTGACTCTGACTAGTAATGGCTTGGTACTTTTTGCGGATGTTGTCTCGCGTGGCTTCCTTGTTTTCCTCGTTGATGATCAGAAGACTCATGTCCTCGCTAATCAGCTTGCAGCTCATGCCGATGTTAATGGCAGTCTCTTGGCGATCGCCAGTCAGGACCCAGACCTTGATGCCGGCGGATTGCAAAGTCGCAATGGTGTCTGGTACACCGTCTTGCAGCTTGTCCTCGATAGCAGTTGCTCCTAGAAGAGTCATGTCATGTTCAATGAGTTCGGCGGCCTTGTCCAGCTCTTCGGCACGGTTGCCACTGACGGTTGTCTGCGCAGTGTTGAAAATCGACCACCATTCTTGGAATTCGTCCTCTGGAATCTCACGCATGGCCAGACAGAGAGTGCGGAGACCCTCGGATGCGTATTCTTCCAGATGTGTCAGCGTCGCCTCCACATACGGATTGTCCTTTGAAAGTCTCTCCAAGATGACAGTATCGGCACCCTTGGTAAAGCATACAATCTTGCCTTGGGGCGTGCGGAAGATGGTAGACATTCTCTTTCTTGTCGAGTTGAATTCACAGACAGCCAAGAGTTCGTACTCCAGTTGACGGCCGTCGACCTCGATAATGACAGCGCGCGGTTTTCGTGCAATGAACCTGTAACCCAGAGTCACGGCGCCTTCAACCAAAGCACCCTCATCAGGAGAGGCAGCTTGGTACTTGATGGCGCCTTTTTCCCCTTTCATTTCGGGAATGACGGTATGGCATGTCGCAAGAAGGGTGAGGAACTGGTCAATGATGTGCTTGTTGTGATGCGATTGTCGGTTCTGCTCGAGCTGCTTGAAGTCGTGAATCCCAACCTCAACCCCGTCTTCCATTGTCGCACGTCGGTCTTCGGGAATCTCATCGGCATACTGAATACCGGCAATGGTAGACTGCTTGAACTCCATCATGTTACATGTCAATGTCCCTGTCTTGTCAGAAAAGATGTACTCGATCTGGCCGAGTTCTTCGACGAGAGACGAAGTTCGGCATTTGGCAGGTGTGTCGGTTGGTTCGTAGTAGATGTCGAGGTCAGAGTCGATCAGACTTCCAGTGTAGTACTTTACGATTTCGATTGTTACGAAGAGCGAGATGGGAACCAAGTTGGAGTACAGGACCCAGTAGGTCAGCAGGTCACGGAAGAACTGCTTGGCACCGTTGAAACCAGGGAGATAGAGGTAGGTGAGGTTACCTCCCCGAGTAGATTGTATGATGACATCGCCGATGGAACTAATGATGCTAAGACAGATGAGGATTATCACCAGCATAAGAATTTGCCTGTTGACCATCCTCTCTACGGCCGTGGTCTTGATAGGCGTAGCCGTAGCGTTCCTCATGAGCTTCGTTTCATGTCCGGTAAAGACGACCACGCCATGAATCCAGGGTGTATTTCGCAACGTAGCGCCACGCAGCAGTAGCTGATCGGGTGCCAAAGGCAGCTCCTTCTCTCCTCCGCCTGCGGCAATGGTCAAGGTGGCTTCGTAGGTGTAGAGACTGCTGTTGGGTTGTTCGGATCGGATTCTGCCGCCTAGTCTTGCGAGTTCTGCCGGACTGACAAAGTCGGCAGTCTCGGGAATAGCCTGCTTGATCTTGAGGTTTGTCTCGCCGTCCAGGTTGGCAGTTTCGATGTAGCAAAGACCCTCGGGCTCGGAAGATGCGAGAAGGACGAGATCGGTAGGAAAGGGCTGCTCGGATTCAACGCGCACAATATCTCCCACTGCGACATTGACCCACTTGGTGTCTACAAAGGTAGAACCCTTCAGAACTTGAGCCTTTGAGTTGTTGAGTTCCGAATCAGACTGTTTCCGCCGGTAGTCTTCAATGTATTCCTTGACGGCGGATACGAATAAAACAATGCAGAGCGGGACGATTGTGGTGAATCGCGAGGTGGGCGAGATGCCAGGAATCTGTTGGAGGATGGCGGTAAACAAGAAGAAGAGATTGGCGTATTTGGAAAACTGCTCATACAAAAACTTTGGCAGGAAGGTGACAACGTTGTACTTGGACGTCGAGATGTGGTTGTCGACGTACTTGTTGGCCGAGTTTGCGGGCGGGTTATTGAGGTGGATGATGCGGGGGCCGAGGGTCGAAGGGTCGGGTGCGCCTCCGCCAAAGCCAAACTTGAAGTTGCTGGGACCTTTTTTCTTCTTCTTGGAGGATGAACCGTCATCGTAGGCGCTGGCGGGCTCGTTTGCGCCGGGCTGCTGCGGGTGGGCGGCGTTCTCGGTCAAGGGCATGTCCATTTCTGAGTACTCTGAGCCGCGGCCCAGCATGTTCTTGACACGTCCGGTCAGGCCGCCGCCGAGGCTGAGGATGCTGTTCCTGTTGTGGGCGTTCTTGGAGCCGCCGCGGGTGACGCCTGGCGAGGCCTGGTCGTATGCGCCCCCGGAGGCGTAGTAGCCCTGTGCCGAGGCGTCGTCGTCGTGGGGGATGTCGGCATCAGAGTAGCGCTGGTAGTTGTTCAGGTCCGAGGTCTGCGAGTAAGCCCTGGGGTTGCTTCCTCCGCCCACGTAGGGTGAGCCTGCAGGAGGAGCGCCTGGCCCGCCCGGCAGGCCCTGGGTGGTCCTGCCACCGCCGACAAAGTCATCATACGAGACCGAGGGCCGGCCTTGTGGCGGGGCGTCTGAAGCGTCAATGTCGTAGCGGTGCAGGAGGTTGTGGTCGCCGGTGGGGGGCGGTGCGCCCGAATTGTATGCGGGCTGGTGGTCGTCAAAGTCAATGAGATTGTCGCTATGAGGCGGTCCACCTGGCGGCCTGCTGGCCATGGCGGCCGTCTGTCGTCTTGGGCGTCCTGGGTCCGCTCAGCGCGTCTGCTCTGCTAATGCATCGAAGAGCCGCCGCTGTCTGTCGCCGTGTCGTGGGGAGAAGAGAGAGAGTGTGTGTGCGTGGGTGTGTGGGTGCGTGTGGGTGCGTGGGGGAGTGTTGATTGCGGCCACGGGCGGAGAGGTGGGCGCTGAAAATAGTACAGTGGTAGTCGCACCTCCGCGTTGGCCGGCGGTTCGTGTATCAGGAGTGTGTGTGAGAGAGAATGCGTGTGTGAGCGAAAGGGCGGGTGTGGGAAAGCAGATGCGACGCGCAACAGAGGGAGCTGGCAGCGGGCTATGGAGTGGTGCAGCAGGATGACGGGTTCAGGGTGCAGGTGTCTGGCCTTACTGTGTGGGCTGGGTGCGAGTGTCGTCGTCGAAAGATGTGTAGGCACGGGCCCCGGGTGCTGAGCGAGGAGCGAGGAGCGAGGAGCGAGGCAGAGACAGAGGCAGAGGCAGAGGCAGAGGCCGTGGCAGTGGCAGTGCCTAGAGTGTACGTACATAGCACTGCTTCCCTGCTCCCCTGGGCAAGCTGCTGCAGCCGCGCCCCTGGTGTCTCCATGTATGTATCCACCTTGGAGCGAATGATACACTGCTCGCCCCCCTCGACCAAGTCTCCAAATTGCGCCGAGTCGACCTGGACGCGTGCGACTGTCTGCTCCTCGACGTCCTGCTCCTCGACGTCCTGCTCCTGTCCAGGGCCATTACGCGGCGCCGCTATTGGGAAAGACATTAGGTGGAGCACACTGACGTTGCGCCAAGCAAGCTCTCTCCCTCTCTCTCTCTATACTTGCTCGATCCTAGAGTACACTGGTCTCATCAATCAAATGCAAACTATCGAACATGCATGTATGTATGGACATAAATATATGTACGGCATCTGTCTTGCTGGAGTGCAGGGCCATGATCCGACTTTGAGACACCAAGCATGTTGGCCCGCCATGGGTATTGAAACCAATCCAGTATAAACTTCGTTGCTGCGGCCTCTGCCCTGCGTCGTCGACTGCGGGCGCATCCCAATTTAACTCACGTATGCACTGTGCTGCGGCCTCTTGGACATGCCGAGAACCACGATCCGAGCGCGCCGTATCGCAGCAATGTCAACCCTCGGTGTGCGCATCGTCAAAGCTGGCATTCTAGACATGTGTACTGACAGATTGTTTGTACCAGGGCCTGTGTTGCCAAGTTGAGCTGGTCCGCCATCTCGTAACGGTACCCTGGTGGCGCTGGCGACTCTTAAAATAGGTAGCGGTACGTACCTCGCAAGAGAGGCATCCACTATTGGCCCATAAGACCACATCTCACCTATGCCCACCCAAGTACCTACATAGCCTCAGCACTGCCTGGGCCCTGCGTATTATTCCCGCTATGCAAGTCTTCACTATTGCTACAAACTGCAAGACCCTCTTACTTGCATGCACAGATACATCTCATCTCCATCTTGCTTGGCATCTCTCTCGCCTGCAATGACTGACTATCTGCCGAACCCTCCCATGGTTCGCCATCCGCTAGCGCCAATCTTCACGTTCCGTGGCCAGAATTTTCTTCCCCACCGTACCCTGCATACCTGCTCTTGACAGCGCACATGGTTTCTTTTTTTGGCTGTGCAGACGCTTTTACATAACTCGTTGCTACATATTCAATCTATCTCTCATTTCCTCCATCGAAAACAGCAATAGCCCGGCTAGCTCAATCGGTAGAGCGTGAGACTCTTAGTCTTTCACGGTCTAACAGACACGATTACTCAGTACATCTCAAGGTTGTGGGTTCGACCCCCACGTCGGGCTTGTACGTTCTTTTTTTGCTCTTCATCATCCACCCTACCTACTCATGGTTTCTTTTTTGGTAATCATGGCCATGCTTCTATGAACCAGCAACATCTCGCTACCCCTCTTTTTACATGTTCGAGTTCGCTCAAGGGGAAAAGATGCGCCATAGGAATTGTAAGTGGCACACTGGCGCGTATGTCAACAGAACGAACCCTTTAGTGCGAAAGGCATATCGGAAGCAGTGAGTACAAGACCAACGACAGGAATTACATGTGCATCCTCTCCTATCAGACCCACTGTGTATCAATCCCCACTAAGTCTTTTGCTGGATACACTTCCAAGACTACCACCCACCCACCCACGTTTCAACGTCTTCATTACGATGCCACATGAAACTAGATGACTATTGAAATATCATACTATTTCTATATTCCGATCCAACACTGCCTCCTATCATAAGTAATCTTCTTTAGCCAACTGGATACCACACATACTCCTCACCAACAATTTATACCAACAGCTCTCTGCTCCATACCTCCAACGCAGCATAATAATCTCATTAAATCCTCTCACCTTCCTCTATCGCAAAACACTTTACACCAAAGGCACTGGCCTCACCGATTACCCAACACAGCCCTCCCAAGCCCCATATGTTCTTTTCCCCCATACGCGAATACAGGCGACTCCAACCTATTATTAGCCGACCAACAAAACACAAGATGATAGTATACAATCACAATGTGACCTCGAAACTCTGGATGCCTAACTCCACAAACAGCCTCTCACCACCCCGTTTCACAAATAAAACAAGCCATACTCCTAACCTCGCAGAGTAGTTCGAACACGCGCAAGGAAGCAGAAAATGTGCCTTGTGATGCAAAAAAAGCCATCTTCTTACATTCACCGTTCGTAATAGTTCATCGCATACTTTCGGTCTAGTCTAATCTAAGGTTCAGATGCTCCCCCCCTCCATCCCGCACATGGCGCACGACCACGCGGAGGTACAAAGATGGCTGCAAGATCTGTGGTGCAATAACAATGCGCCAATCGCAACAGCTGGACAAACATGCGGGAGGGGAGACGCCCAAATGCCAAGACAATACATCTCGGTTCAACGTGTGGCGTTGAGAAAGTAAATGAAGAAGCGAATCACGATGTTCGGCTCAGCTGTAGTTGTACAAACGACGACAGTGGAAGTCCAAACTAAAAAAAAACGCCCCGTTCTAGCAACGATCGGGTCTCGTACCCGAATCAAATCGAAGGATGCTATTCGATAGTCGTGTGACCGATGATGGGCTGGCGGGTTCACAGCAAGGGGGATTGGCCGTGTGGTGAGCGCCACAATCGATAGTCGTGATGTAGATCGAATCTACGAAGAAGCTCGGGAGGGCCCGCGCCAGACGCGATCGATGGACTATTTTTGACTAAGATGGTTGGTTCGGTGATGGAGCACGGGCTCTGCACATGATGATGTACTAACAGCTGAGCTGAGATGGAGATGGAGATGGAGATGGGGATGGGCAAGGTGGCGGCGCTGTAGTGTAGCTTGGGGGTATATTAAGGGGGGGAGCCCGATGCGCTTTTTTTCACAATTTGGCATCTCAGATCAAAAACAAGACCAAGTAGAGAGAACATGGCACGGTTCCTCCAGATCTTGCTTGCGGCTGCGAGTCTCGTTGCGGGACAGAGCGCCATATGTCCGAATGAAGTCGCTATTTACAACCCACAGGATCGGACACAGTCATTCACAAACAGTTCGTAGTCTCCACGTCATATCCAAGAACAGCAAAATTTAACACATCCTCAGACTGGTTCCTCGTCCCCGTCCCCAAAGAAGAGGTCAAAAAAGCCCTCCAACAAGCCTTCCCCGCCCTCTTCAACCTCGGCGGCCTAAACCTCCTGCCTGTCCCAGCATCCCTCAACTTCCCCGCTGGAATGCACCCAGTCGTCGCCTCAGCCGGCATGACCAACGACATCCGACAAGACAGCTTCCAAATCGCCACAGGCCTAATGTTCGCGGGCTCCCTAATCCCCTACGTCGGAATCGGGTCTTCCCAAACCCCCCTAAGCGTACCCCTCGTAAACTACATCGCAGGCGTCGACGACGTCACCCAAGCCTACGTCGCCGGCATCATTCCTTCCGTAGTCGGTACGCTTCCCCATCTGCCCCCCCCTTCCTCTTCTCTCTTCCTCTCCATCCCCACCTTACTAACTCGCACCCCAACAGCAACCATAGCAGGCATCCTCTTCCGCATCGGCGCCTTCATCCCCATCTCCTCGCCCTTCCAATCCTACTCAGACGGCTCCTTGGGCATAAACTCCAAATGGGCACAAGCCCCCAACCCGGCCAGCGGACCCGGCATCTACTCCGAAGCCATCGACCTAAAGTTCGTCAACGAGCCCAACCAAGCGTCACCACGATACACACTGGCGCAGTGGAAACGCATCTTGAATCAGCCCTGGATCCTGGCCAATACGCAAAGTTTGCTGAACCCCAAATGCCAGAGGAGCACGTTTTACTTTACGAATGCCACGGCGGTGCCGACGTACCGGACGGGCAATGTGACGTTGGGGCCGTCGGCGAGTGTGGATCCGTTGACGGCGGTGCTGCAGAGGGCGAGTCCAGATGGTAGTGGGTTTTACAAGGGCGTGTATGGGTTTACGGCTTGTGCGCAGAATGTGGGCTATGGGGCCGTGGTGCCCCAGGGTGAGGATTGTGAGGTTGCGGCGCAGATTGTGGCGAGTTCGCCGGGGGCTTTGTGAGGGGGATTGTGAGTAGTAGGAAGGATGTGGGGTAAGACTTTGTGTGAATCGATAGTATTACTAGTACTACTACCGGAATGCGATATCTGTTGTTTTATATGTGGTGACTTTTTCGTTCGAGTAGTCTGTGGAGCATTGCGCTTTTGCTGTGTCTAACTTGAGCCTATCACCGCGCTGACCAATAGCTTTAAAAAATCGAGCACACATTGGAGTATCAGCATGCGACCCGTGTGGTCGCTTCTCTGAAAGTGAAGAAGTTATTTACATAGAACATTGTTTGAGACGATTGAGTTTGGTCGAGATACACAGCTGAAAAGATGTTTGGAACTATCAAGGTTACGTCATTTTGGTGTTGTGGCGCGAACACTGCCAGCACGGACTTGTGTTATCTTTTCTGCTGAGGGGTGTTTGGATCTATCATTTTCAATACACATATCTTATTTTGACCGGATTCGGGCTTCCAAGTGAAGTATGCAGCGTTCAAGGTATGATGGTTGTCAATATTTACTCTCCAGCGACTACTTTTCCGTAGTAAGGACTGCTTCTCCACAAGTACTACTTTCCAGAGACTGCTTTTCCGTTGCTTAGAAACCCTCCTTTCCGTCTATACCGAAATATTTGTTCTTCTTCATCTTCGTACGAGCACGTCTACGAGTTACATATCCTGGAGAATTTTCCGAGCCTGACGGAAATAACGGCGACGCGAATGGTCATGAAGATACTATACCAGCTCAGGCTAGACCAACAGATTAGCAAGCGGAATTGACGTCACACTTACCCGAGATGTCTATGTCCGTTGATGGCGAGAATCTCGGTCATGGATGATAAATTGTGGGCTGGGTGCTCGATTATTCACCCATCGCTGCTTATAACAAGACCAATTGAGTAGAATCAGAGACATAGAATTCCTAAATTCCTATCTTCAGTGATACGCCATAGCATAACACGATTGATACAATGGATCCTGAAAGAGAAAAATCTCGAGACGAAACTGCGTCATCACTATCCAGCGCAAGCATGGATCTCGAGAGCGGAAGAAAATCCAGGACCAGACGAAGAAGCGCATCAACAATGTCAACCATATCCACCGATACTGAATGGGACATGTACGACCCCCACAACGACGGACACCGACCCACACGAAGAGAGTTAGCAGAAAGCATTTCCCGCTCCCGTAGTCGACGCAGCCAACTACGAACAGGACCAGCAACAAGCACTGGCCTAAATCGCACAATATCCCGTCGAGACACCATCCTCTCGCGAATCCGGACCCGACCAAACATCGCACCATTTACGCACCCACTAGCACACCAACCCACAGCCGCAGATGTCCTCGTCGACTTTGACGGCGAAGACGACCCCTACCGCCCCATCAACTGGCCTACGAAAAAGAAAGTCCTGACAACACTCATGTACGGTTTCACCACCATGAGCGCAACCTGGGCTTCATCCGCGTACTCTGCAGGCACCCGACAAATAGCCGCAGAGTTTCATGTAGGCAACCAAGTAGCCGTGCTGGGTACTACGATTTTCCTATTTGGATTTGGTCTGGGCCCGCTGCTATGGGCACCGTTGTCTGAAGTGTATGGCCGGCGGATCGCAGTGCTCACGCCAATGTTCGTAGCTATGTGTTTTAGCTTTGGCAGCGCGGTAGCAAAAGATTTCCAGACGCTGATGATTACGCGGTTTTTTGGAGCGTTTTTTGCTAGCGCGCCCGTGACGAATACGGGGGGTGTGCTGGGGGACTTGTATAGTCCGGCGTGGCGGGCCATGGCCATGGCAGGGTATGCGATGGCAGTCGTCGGAGGCCCATGTTTAGGTCCTATTGTGTCTGCGGCATTTGTGGCGGATCCGTCACTGGGATGGCGGTGGACGGAGTATTTTACGGGGATTCTGCAGGCGACGACGCTGGTCATCGATGTTGTATTTATCGATGAATGCTATCCGCCCAAGTTGCTTGTGTACAAGGCGCGGCGCCTCCGACATGAGACGGGGAACTGGGCGTTGCATACCAAGTTCGAGGAATGGGATGTCAGTATCAAGGAGCTTTCGAAGAAGTTCTTGCTTCGCCCAATACAGCTGCTTACCACGCCGATTTGCTTCCTCGTCGCGCTCTATGCGAGCTTCTGCTACGGAATCTTGTACATGCAACTTGGCGGCATCCCGATCATCTTTGGCGAAATAAGGGGCTGGCCTGCAGTCAATGCTACACTGCCTTTCCTAGGCATCTTGGTCGGCGCAATCATCGGATGCAGCATCAACGCTTACAATCAGATTCTCTACAACAAAGTGTATCATGCGGCTGGCGACAGGGCCGTTCCTGAAGCCCGCTTGCCGCCCATGATGCTCGGTTCCGTCCTCTTTTCCGCAGGCCAATTTATCATGGGATGGACTGCGGACCCAAAGTTCCATTGGATCGCACCAGTCATTGGCCTCGTGCTAATGGGTACAGGTTTCTTTACCATTTTCCAGGCTGCGCTCAACTACCTCGTCGATACCTTCACGCTGTACGCAGCGAGCGCAGTGGCGGCAAACACATTTCTGCGCAGTGTGTTCGCCGGTGCATTTCCGCTAGTTGTTACGCCATTGTACCACAATCTTGGTGTTGGGCCAGCTAGTTCCATCACGGGCGGGTTTGCAGCGCTTCTTATTCCTGTGCCTTTTGTCTTCTATGTATTTGGCAAAAGGGTAAGGAGGGCGAGTAAGTGGAGCCGTGGGAGCGTGTTTGACTGATTATGCTACGTGGAGCTGTATATGTAGTAGCAAACATATCTGGAGAATGTACTGTAAATAAGATTTTGTTCATGTGAAATCATAATATCCATCCATCTCTATTAACCACATGGTCCACGGCATCAGGGCTGACTCGGTGAAAGTCGGAATCTAGAGTTGTATTCTATCCCGTTGGGTGATGTGACTCGATGAGGATTAAATCCGCCTAGGACATGATGATATTCATTACCAACGACTAACTCTTTCGAATTCTTCCACTCCCTAGACCTGGAAAGCAACACCCTCTCTCTTGACCATGGCTTTTCCACCACTTGCAAACCCTGTGCCTTCACTCCGAATTTCGACTAATCCCGGCTTAGGCGCCTGCTCCTTCTTTTTCTTCTTCTTCCCCTCCTTGGTATCCGGTACGGCGCTAAGATCGGCATCGCAGACGTAGCAATGTATCGAATCTGGTTCTGGCGCATCGTCATGCGCATCGCGGTGATGACGATGTTCTGGCTTGAGAAACTTGTCGACGCAAGGCTTGCAAAGGACATGGCCGCAAGGAATAGCAAGCATGGCTTTTGTACTATTTGACAACGCCTTTTGGCAGCTCGGACATGTGCGCACCGGCTTGCCGGTCTCAGTAGACTTCTCTTCATGGAAATGAACTCTCGTGAGCCCTTTGAGGGATAGACTGTGAGGCTGGTCGGGGGAGCTGGATGGGCATATGGGCGTGTTCTTCGCCTTTTCAGCAGTCTTGTGGTGCTGATCAGGTGTCTCGCCTGGTACCCAAAAACTCGGGAGATGGCCTTTTGCAGCTTTGCGTTCTTCGTCGAGGTTACGCTTTGCTTTTCGCTGTTCCTCGTTCGCAATGCGCTTCAGCTCCTCCTCGTCAATTTCAAACTTTCGCTTCGTGCCTCTGCCGTGACCAGCTGCTTTGGGGTCCTGCTCTTCTTCCACCACAATCTTGCCTCCCTCTCTTCCCACCATTTTTGCTGATGATCCCGCCTTGACAGAGAGCCCCTGCTGAACCAGCTCAAACTCTTCTACCGCTCGCAGCCTGGCCTCCTCTTCCTCGCGCAGCTTGTTCTCCTCTTCTTCGAGCTTTTGCCGCTCATTGAGCTTTTCCAGCCGCTTCATCTCATTTTTTTGCGCCAATAGATTCGTCAAGGCACATTCTCGACAAAAGAGGTCGCCTTGAGAACAGCATACTGGATCTACTGATGGAAGAAGACAGAGCTGGCAGGAGCCGAATGGCAGGAATGAATCACGTGTGAGGCGCGTTGATTGCGAACCCCATCTATCCTTGAGCGAGTTTCGCTCATATGATGTGAATACAGTCTTTGGCGGTGGCATGTTGAGGCGATGTGAGACAAGTGGTTAGGAGTAGAGGCAAATGGTTGATAATGGCAAAGCGCGTCTCACACCCATGTAGGACTAGTTTGCGACGCGCTTGCAGTTGGTCACGTGTGTTGGTGCCAAGCTTGAGTCTACCAGGTACTGCGTGGTATACTTAGTTCAGGCGATATTGATACGGGAGAAGCGGCAAGACGGCGAAAAGATGTTGAGATGTCGAAATGCTGACATGGATCGGGTAGTGTAGGAGAGCTGAGAAGGGTCGGGGAACGAAGAGCCAGCCAGCGGCTGCACGTGCCGACCGCCTTGCCGGAATCCCTGTCACCAAAATTGCCTGGTTCCTGGCGGCCAGGCGGCCAGTGACGTTGGGGTGCAAGGCTGTTGCTCACCTGCTGGACGCGAAATCTGCACATGGCATTCTTTGATCTACAACACTCGCAATGCGACCAGAGGACCAGCCAGAGGCGCCCAGTGGGCCATGGCGCGCTGCTTCCATGATTACAATGGGCGCCGTGGGGCTTTTGTGCAAAGGGTTTCTCGCTGGGCTGAGCAAAGTCGAGACTCACGGCATGGACGAGTTTCTACAGCTGCTCGACGAGAGAGAGGACCCTGCAAAGAGGGAGAGGGGACTGATTACTGGTATGCATTCGAGGAAGCCAATTGCATGACCATGTGCTTGTGCTAATTGTCCTCGCAGTTTCGAACCACATCTCCGTGTACGTACGTTTGCCACAGCATTGATCTTGCAAGACAAAGCACTGTGCTCATGCAGTTGGGACAGAATGGACGATCCGATCCTATGGGGCATTCTTCCCCTCAGCTACATGTTCAACCCGGACAATCTGCGTTGGGGACTTGGGAGTTACGATTTGTGCTTCACAAATAAGTACGTTTGCCGCTCATGGCCCGTCGCATAGCTAACGGAGGACAGAGGGCTGTCAACTTTTTTCACTTTCGGCCAAGTTCTCCCCACGCATCGCTCTGCGCATTCGCAGTACGGCGGCCTTTTCCAGCCCACCATAACGCAAGCGATCCGCCTGTTGTCGTGCGGACCTTTTCTGCACGAACAAGACCCTCCAGAGAAGCCCGCGACATCACTCAAGAGCCCAGACCTTATTGATCCCTTTAGCGGCGGACACCTTACCTTCTCTACCAATGGCCACGACACGTTCCCCGCACCCTCGGCGTACAGAAACCGGCGACATGCGTGGGTTCACATTTTTCCAGAGGGCATGATCCACCAGAGCGAGCAGAGAATCATGCGCTACTTCAAGTGGGGTGTGTCGCGACTGATACTGGAGAGCGAGCCAATGCCGGACGTTGTGCCCATTTTCGTCGAGGGTTTCGACAACATCATGCACGAGACACGCACGTTTCCACGATTCATCCCACGACCATTTCAGAACGTGCGGGTGACGTTTGGAGAAAAGCTCGATACGGAAGAGGTGTTTGGTGACTTGCGCAGGCGGTGGAAGCAGCTTCAGGCGAAGGAACAAGCCAAGGGCGAGCGGCTGGCGGCCGGGGTACTCAACGATTCGCTCAAGTACTCGAAAGAAGCCGTGGAGATACGCAAAGAGTGCACAAGGCGCGTACGGCAGGCGGTGGTCGATGTACGGCGGCAGCGCGGGTACCCTGAGGATGATCCAAAGAACAGCCTTGCGACGACATGGTTGCGCGAGGGGCCTCACAGAGAAGGGCGCAAGGAGGACGACAGCATCACCAAGGATGGCTGAGGGGGGCGCGGGTATGTACTGTATAGAGTGTATTGTACGTGGCTTGTATAGTGTCAGATTAGATCAAGTAATTACAGCCTCAGCGACGCCTGCTTGTGCGCGCCGATCAACCGCAGCCGTGGGGTATGCCCTGGGCGGGTTTCGTCGTTGCGGGCAGAGGCAGGCACCGCGACGCCTACTGTGTACGCGGAGTCGCGGCCATGGTCTCTGGCGTGCTCGTTATCGTCATCCACTGGGGGAGGAAAGGGAAGAGGAGGGGATAGAGTAGCAGTTGATCAATGGTGCGGGCGCAGGGGAGCTGGAAGCACGCACCACATTGTCTTGGCGGGAAGGCGCCCTGAGCAGATAAAGCGCGGTGGATGCCCCGCCCTCGCGCGGAAGTGACGACTGGCACAGTGGCAGAAAAGCATTTCACCGCCCGCATAGTTCGCGCCCGCCCCCTGTCGTTATGCCCTGGGCTCCACTGCAGCCGCCAGATTTATCTTCCTTCGACGCCCACCACCAGCACCACTACCACCACCCGCAGCATCACCACCACCACCACCAGTACCCGCCACCGCCCCAGAACACCGCCCACTCTATGCTGCAGAGCCCCATGCCTCGCCATCTCGCCAGCGGGGACGCCATGCACGATGCAGACTACATCCCCGACGCGTCGCTCCCGCAAATGTCTGCAGTCCCAGACCTGCCCAACACCGACCACATCACCATCAAGAATCATTTTCCTGTCGCGCGCATAAAGCGCATTATGCAGGCCGATGATGACGTCGGAAAGGTCGCTCAGGTCACACCCGTTGTTGTTTGTACGTGTCCCCTCCTTTCCCCTCCCCCACCTCATGCTTGCCCGCGCCAGGATTCTGCTAACGCGCCCCCAGCAAAAGCCCTTGAGCTCTTCATGATCTCCCTCGTCACAAAGGCTGCCGCCGAGGCAAAGTCGCGCAACTCGAAGCGCGTCGGCTCCATCCACCTCAAGCAGGCAATTACCAAGACAGACCGCTTCGACTTCCTCAACGAGATTGTCTCAAAAGTCGCCGATGCGCCCGACAAGAGCGAGGCCGACAGCATGGAAGTCGACGGTAAGAAGAAGAAGACGTCGAGCCGGAAAAAGAAAAAGGCCGACAGCGACGACGACTTTTGAGCCAAACAGAGACGTTAATGCCGTACTGCTCTCTGCGCACAAGCGTGCCGTTCGCTGCAGCCTCACCCGTCGACGTCATGTATGCCGTCGCCTAGAAAGAAGCTGCTAGCCTCCCGTTTGCCCTGCGGGTCCTTTCGGCTTCCCTGTTTGCCATTCGACTACTATGGGCGCGCGCCACCACCCACTCGCATCTCAACTCTGCCTAGTGGTTCTCCACTCCCACGAGGTCATTAGGTGCAAACATGTAGATTTGCCATGCTGCCCTTGGTTCACGCCAACCCTTACAATTTCCACCAGATGAGGCTCATTCGCGCGTTGCAATAGAACATCATCAATGTGAGTGACGCCAAGCCCCACATTTGATTTATGCGCCACGCTACTTGCTTCCGGGCGCCTCTTTGACCAAATGCGATCTTTTGCCGGGCCTACGCACAAGGCAAGTGCCACGGCACCGGGCGGCCCTTTTGCAGGCCGATGGAACAGTTTCTTCAATTGCATTGCATGGGCGGCGTTGTCTTGTTCTGTTTACCTTGATTGATACGATACCAATGAATACGGATACACGATTTTCCTTGTTTCAGCCTTCTTTTTACCTACTTGTACTGACGGAATAATTATATCCGAGTCTTAAAGATCCTGTAAGCCACGGTCGTGTATTTAGTTTACACGGTTTGCAACCGATGGGTAAAGAGCCTCCTGCCCACCAACCAACTTTCTTCGGCCTCTCCAATTTATCCGCTCTCTCCACCAAACCCCACAATGTGACGCCCGCATGTATGCCTATTCAGGAACAGGCCGTAGATCGGTTCGTGTGCTATCCTCAATGGGCCTTAATGTTCCTGTCTAGCTCGATGGGTTTCCCCAGACATCCGTAATTTAGGTGTTTCCGTCAAGTATTAAATATGCTCGTGTCCTGGCTCCCGGGTCTGCTTGTACAGTCGTCATTCTTTACCATTGTCGATTACAGAGTGATCAAGTCAAGATGATCTTCTCAAAGCTGGCAGTGCTCCTCGCGGGCGCTGCAGTATCCGTTCACTGCGATGCAATCGACAGTAGACAAACCAAGCCCAGCATCCGCCCCAATCCTTCCGGTGGCCACTGGGTCGATGCATTTGCAACAATGCCCCAGCTTACTGAGCCAGCAAACCTACCACCAGCACCGTTTGTACGTATACTTTGTTATATGTAGCTGTGTATAGCGTTCTAACACAGCTCGTACAGAACCAAACTGGCGCCGTCTTCGTCAACAGTACCGTTCGTCAGACGCTCTACGTGACCACCGACGCCAATCAGATCCGCCTAAAATTCACAAACGTCTTTGGTGGCTCCAATCTCCCCATCACTGCAGTTACAGTCGCACTTCCCGCAAACCAGACCGCTGGTATCTACGACATCCAGCCTCAGACGCTTCAAAAGGTCACCTTTGGCGGTGAAGATGGAATCAGTGTCCCCAACGGCGCACTCGCTGTATCGGATCCCATCAACTTCCCAATCAAGGCACAACAAGTCATTACCGTAACCATGTATCTTGCGGCTGGTCAGAGGACAAACAGCATCACCAGCCATCCAGGATCCCGGACAACCAGCTGGTGGCAATTTGGCAACGCCGTCAGCGCGCCAAGTCTGGCCATTACCAACCCAGCGACACAGTCAGCAGCACACTGGTATTTCATCTCATCGATCGAAGCCTGGGTCCCACAAAACGTCGGCTCTCTCCTCATTATTGGCGACAGCATTACGGACGGCCGTGGCTCTACCACCAACAAGAACGACCGATGGCCAAATCTCCTCCTCGCCCGCCTCCAGAAGAACCCAGCCACAAAGTCCATCTCCGTCGGCAATCTCGCCGCAGGCGGAAACCGTATTCTCGCAGACGGCCTCGGTCCCAATGCCTTTGGCCGTGTTGACCGCGACGTCCTCGCCCACCCCGGCGTCAAGTACGCCATGATCTTCGAGGGCGTAAACGACATTGGCAGTGCTCCTCCCACCCCCGACGTCCAAAACCAAATCTACGCCTCCCTCGTCCAAGCCTACAAGCAAATGGTCTCTCTTATCCACGCCCACGGCATCCCCGTCTTCGGCGCAACCATCACGCCCTTTAGCGCTCCCTCAAACTTCACCGGCCAGCCCTACTCGAACCCCGAGCGCGAAAAGACGAGGCAGCGCATCAACGAATTCATCCGTACCAGCGGCGTCTTTGATGCCGTTGTCGATTTCGACAAGTTTCTGGCTGATCCTAAGATTCCTAGTCAGCTAGCGCCCCAGTATGATAGCGGTGATTATCTTCACCCCGGACCGGTGGGATACGCGCATCTTGCTGAGCAGTTTCCTGTTGAGATTTTTGCAAAATGGAAGAATGGTGCGGATGAATTTAATTTTGGGCGGTAGAAAATGAGGTATGAGACTTTTTTTTTTTTGAAACGCTGGGAATAATAGTTATTTATCTTACTATCCTTTCTTCCATGTATATATTTTTTTGGAGGGTTGATGTGAATATAAACTCTGAACTTTATATATCTATTTCTCGGTCCGAGAAGAGTTGCCATCTTTTTTTTCCCATATACATCGTGCTTTTATGTATATATATGTATGTTTTTTTCTGTGAGTATGTAATGTCCAAGAAATGAACAAAAGACAGGAATCTACATAATCCTTGGTATCTCTCGTTAAACTTTGGAATAAATGCTAGCAATGTCCCAAACACCGACCTCTCCCCCGCCCAAAAAAAAGATAACCGTCCCGATATCGTCATCGACCTTCCCCTCCCCATTGCAAAAAAAAGAATTTGCCATCGTCTATACCCAACTTTGTAAAAAAAAAGAGAGCAGCGACCAAAAAAAAAGACCAAACTTCAGCCCCAAATAATCACCATCTCACCGACCTATACAATCCCCTCCTGAAACCGCTCCACTCCCTTCTTAATCTCCCTTACAATCTCAATCGCCTCATCATTACTCTGCGCCTCAAAATCATACCGTTTCGTCTCCCTCTCCTTGAACACAATAACCCTGAACATCTTGGGGTGTTTCTTAGACACCTTGCTGCCCACGACGCTGCTAAAATGGACAGTGGTAGTTTTGCCCTGAGCCTCGACACCAAAGCCGCCGCGAGCACCGGTTTTGGATTCGCCGGGCATAATGTGGATGTACTCGTTGTCGAGAGCGATGATGCGTGACGTGGACGAGGCAAAGGACATGGGTTGTTTGCGGAGGACGGCGTAGCGGCGGTAGTAGTTGTTTGTTGAGAGGGCGAGGGCGCCCGAGTCGCCGGTTCGGGCGAGGGGGTGTAAGAGACCTGCGCCGGAGACGGCGGCGTGGGTGCGGTCGCCTTTTTTGGTCTTCTTGGGGGCGCCGCCCGTGCTGATGATGAGGGGTGCATTGGGGGACGAGGAGCCTGGTGAGCCTGAGAGGCCGAAGACGCCGTCGCCTACGAAGCGGCGGCGCACGAGATCTAGATCCATGCGTGTGTCTAGGGCTTCTACGGTGCGGTCGGGTGGTGCTACAGTGGTGCTGCCGCTTACTTTGAGGATGTAGAGGCCCTTTTCGAGCTGGAGATCGTGGCATACTTGGTCGAATAGATCAGCGATATAGGTATCGGTTGTGCATGGCAGTGAAAAGTGTTTGGTGTTGAAATTCTCGTCAGTGAAATGAATGTTGACTGTCCTCGGGGCTCCAGTACGACTAGCAGCATGCGATGGCGCCACCTTTGGCACATCTGCCAGATTGCTCGTATCTTTACGGGTTGCTGTTGGTGCAAAAGACGGGCCAGTGATTGGATTTCGGAAGCTCTTAGCTCGGCTGGGCATGGGCTTTACAGGCTTCTTCTCCTCGCTCTCTTCCTGGCCATCGGCACCATCACCTTGCGATACAACGGCACTAGCAGCTTCCTGGCTGTAGATGGGCGTAAGCTTCTCGTTTTCGCCAAACTCCCGCTGGGTCGCTGCAACGAGCGCAAACTCGTCCCAAGGCTTGTCCCTCGCACGAGGTCGCATTCCGCGAGCGTTGTTGGATGCAAAGTCTTTCAGTGGCTTGTTCCTCGTCAACGGCGGGAATTCGTCGTCGACCTCGCCGTCGTCGTACATGCGCATGACCCAACAGTTGACATTCAACTGCTCAGCTGTCAATGGCGGCTCCAGCTTCTCTTCCTGGTAGCGGTGCAACGCATATCCAATAGCCTCTGCTACCGTAGGTCCCTCTCCTTTGTCGTTGAACTTCCTAATCAGCAGCTCTATAGGCTTGGATGGTTTTGAAGAAAATGGACAGTATAACTTGATAAACAATGGGTTTTGCTGAGCCTCACTCGCAGCATTCCACATAGCGAAACGTTGCAGGGGATCAGACGGCTTCTGCTCCTTGGCCCGAATTGCTTGGGTCAAAGCACTCACGGGCAGCACAAAACTAATTGGTCGTGGTGGAGGCAGAGCCTGGAGCGTCGGCTGGACTGGCTCGTTCTTCTTCTTCTTGGGAGACATGTTTTGGAAAGGCGTCAAGCCAGGCATGGTAGGAAGGTCACCGCCTGCGGGAGAAGAATCTAGAGGGTCGCCGGCTACACCTATGAAGGAGGCGCTGCTGTTAGAACCAGAAAATTCAGACGTCAAAGAATCATCAGACTCGTCGCCTTCGTCCAGCGCTTCCAAACGACCGCGCGAACCAGCAGCGTCTCCTTGATACTCATCTTTCCGTTGGGAAAGCGAGTGGTTCGCACTAGCAGCTTTTCGAGGCTTAACTCGTCTCTTCCTGAAGGACGAGTTGTCGAACTCGTTTTCTGACGACATTTCGCTGCTGGTAATGGTGTCTCTCCTGGCCCTTCCTTTGGACGACTCGACGGTAGGTAGAGACGATCTACGTGGAATATCCTCCGGCGGGCGCGACGGTGAAGTAATCATGAGTGAAGGCCCTTCTCCGGCCTCTGCAAGCTCGTTGCGCAGTGCTGACCCACGCATGGGCGACGAACCAGAACGGGTGCGTAGGGGCATCTTGGTGAACTTGATCAGGTTGGCTGGTCTGAAGCTTGGTCAGTTTACAGGCCGCGGCGCAATATATCGGCCTACCTTTGCGAGTCATCCTCATCATCGCTCTCATCGCTGAGGTCGCTACTGTCATCCTCCTCCAGCTGCTCCTTGCGCCGTCTGCGCTTCGCGTTCAAGGTTGGCCCCACAGTGTCGTTACTTCCGGCTCCCGTGACCATGCCGCCCTCTTCTTCATCGTCTCCGAAACCCTCGGGCGGCTTCAGGCCAGCCGAACGCGGGGCTTGAAAGTACTCAGAGGTGATGGCGGTTGGGATCGGTGGGGAGTAGGTGCGCTTGATGTCGGAGGCATTGGGCACCCAGCCAGCGGCACGGAATGCTGGGTTGTTCAGAACACTCGAGTCGACATTGATCAGGCGCTCACCCACGCCGTCCTTGATGGCGCCTAGGTAGGCGGTGCGAAGCTGGTATAGCACGAAACTACATACGTCAGTCAGCTGGCGATGCGACGCGAAGAGGACGACCGCTTACTCTTCATTTTGAAGGAGGGACATGGTTGCAGGGTCAGGGTAAAGGTATCAACATCTCAGAATCGAAAGCTATGTATGCTCAGACCAGCTGACGGGAATCATAAAACGCCCATGGGCAGAGATGCAGAAGTGGAGGCTGTGGGGAAGTGCATGTGCATGTACCTGGACCCTGGCTGGGCTTGGCTGCTGCACCCGTTGACGCGCCGATGTGATCTCATCGTTCTGTAAACTTTCCGACCACAGCCCTCTCTCAACCTTCACTCCACGCCAAGACCCTCCCAACACCATGAACCTCCTCGCTGGTTACTCCGACTCGGAATCCGACAGCGAGGCGCCCTCTGCGCCCCAAGTCGCCGCCAAACCCGCCTCGAAACCCGCCTTTCAGAAAGTCGTCGACCGATCCAACCCAGGACGAATCAAAGTCAACCTCCCAGGCGCATCGCAGTCGCGACAGGACAAGGATGACATTCAGGGAGACGCGCCGCCTACGAAAAAGCCGCGCCTGGGAGGAGGCTCGTCGTTTGCTGGTTTCAATGCAATGTTGCCTGCGCCAAAGAAGCCCAATCTGAATGCCATCGCAGCAGCGGAGGGCGCAAAATCTGGGAGCAGAGGACTCGGCAAAGGGCTCGCGTCAGGCATCAGCTTGAAGACTGGTGCTGAACCTGCCTTTAAGCGGGAGCCAAGAGCAGATACCGAGGAGTATGACGAGACTGGGAACCCAATCAAAAAGGAGCCGATGAACAAGGACGATTTCAGGGCCATGCTGAATCTGCCGCCTCCAAAGTCACAAGCAAAGCCTGACACAAAACCGGCGTTGCCAGCGCAAGACACAAAGGTGGAGCCGGAGCCGCAGCAAGCACCGAAACCTGCGGCGCCGCGTTTCGTGCCCATGTCTGTGGGCAAGGGAAAGAAGAAGAAACCAGTAGCGCCTCGCCCAGTGCTCGCATCAACTGAGGCAGCCGGCCCAACAAGCGCAGCAGTATCGACATCACAACCACCCGTTGTAGAAACAAAACCGCAAAAGCCAAAAGTTTCCCTTTTCGGCGTATCGGGTGGTGCACAGCCTGCAACCAAGGCGCCATCTGACGGAGAATACCAACCACTACTATACGGGACGGAACAAGACGAGGATGCGCCTGTGCCCGACGCAGCCTTTGAAGGACACTCGACAAACTACACCCCTCAGTATGCAGCACCATCTGCCAACGCCTCAGCTGGTAACGGCCTCACAAACATTGCCTCAGAGCTCAATCTCTCGGAAGCCGAACGGCGCCAACTATTCGGCAAAAAGGGCCGCGGTGGACCAGACTTCTCAGGCGCAAAGATAGTCGAATTCAATACCGACGAGGAGTACGCACACAACGAACGGCTGCGACAGCAGGGCGAGGCAGTGTCGCACAACCCGCTCAAGTCCATTTCCGGTACTGGAAAGAACAGTCTTCGCAGCTTGGTTAATGTCGCGACTACGCAGAAGGATGCACTCGAGGACCATTTTGCTGCTAGTGCCCGGAATAAGAGGGAGGCGGGTAATCGGTATGGATGGTGAAGGCTTTGTGGAGATTATATTGGTCTATGGAAAATACGAATTTGCATCATTTTAGGCATTGCATGGGCGTTGAAAAGCTCGATATCAATGAAGTGGGCGAATTGCTTGGTCTGATCTTGTCATCAGGACTGAAGTATGAAGATTGAATTTTGTTTAGTGATCTTCTATTACCATGTCATCTTGACTTGAATTTTTCTTATTGTAGATTATACCCACATCCTCTAGGTGATGTAGAACGAATAGAGATAAAAATTGGATAGATCTTTGGATGAACATCGCAGTGACGTTGAGTTCAGGGTCAGGAACGATGGCGGTTGTGCTAGCCTGATTCTTCGATGCCAGTAGGGAGGAGTGCAATCTGTGCGCCAAGACTGAGATGAAGTCCGTCGCATTGCGATAGTAAGACGGCAACCCCTGTAGGCAATATATATCATTACATCTTGCAAACTTCCATCAAGCATTCTTGGTCCAACGGTAGGATAATTGCCTTCCAAGCAATTGGCCCGGGTTCGACTCCCGGAGGATGCATAACATCCTTCTCTCGATTGCAACGTTATGACTTTTTTGCTCCGGAAAGCGAAGCGAGAACAACACCGACACTGCAACCTTTGCCCGCTTTCTGGACCCCTGAGTATTTTTTACCCTTGCATTCGTCATTTGTCATCCGTTATTGTCAAAAGTTTATTTTCCAGAACATGCAAGTTTTTGTGGTTGCGTGGAAGCTAGGGCCGCGGAAGCCATGGCTGCCTTGATATCCCCAGACGCCATGCACCTCAGATTGGATATTGCGAGATAAAGTTGCGTGGTGGTTTCGCGTCTGCTGCCTTGATTGTGCACATCTTGGCACTTGGACGGCGCCATGTCTTTGCTGCAAAACCACCAGACGTCGGTCTGGCCGATGTCGTGGATGCAGACAATGAGTCGCAAAAATGCGGGGTATCGCGCCATAGTCGTCGTCGTCGACCGAGATACTGTACAGTAGGCGTCTTGTGAGAACCAAAACGGAGGGCCAGAGCTGAGGATGTGGCCGGGTTCCATGGAAGTTGCTTGGTACTCGAGAGCATGTTTTGGTACGGGCACGCCTGATCCCCTCGACTTGCATGTTGAGGCGCATCCGCAGTCCTCGAGGACACGGCACGGCAGAGTCCTGCAGGACTTTGTGTGCTTGTGACAGACCACGGCAACAACTGGTAACACGTCGTTGGACAATCTCGCTCTATCCGAGTGTCCATACGCAACAAGCCGCGCAGGTGAATATCAATAATCACCAAGGACACTTGGAACCATGGTGGTGGGACAGTCTGGGCGCATCCCTGAAAACCGGTGACCCTAAATCGTGGTTCCGTCGCATCCCATGCGCAGTGATTGACGTGCCGCTAAGCCCTATATTGCAATGGCACACCCATGACGCCCTGGCACTTTGTCTAGATGTGTTGGCTTTGCAGTGCGACTGTGGGTCTCTAGACCGATGCTCGAAAGTGGGGAGTCGGTGAGCTTTCCAAAGGAACATGGGCGATTCTACCGCCCCGCCCACCATTCACGTCCTGTGATTGGGTGCAAGGGCTCGAGGGTGCAAAGCGTCACCGTCACCTCGACAGAGCTGCGATATGCGCCAAGTCAAGCGGCAATGAGGACACACAAAGAGGGACTGAGGAGCGGACCATAGGGCGGGTTATAAATCCAGCCGACGGCCTGATGTTGAGCCTCACACTCCCCCTCTGCAGTCATCTTATTTATCCGCGCCAACACTTGGCTGATCCATCAACTCGAATATAAACATCACTGCTTGTATCTCTCTGCTATTACATTTTTCAACATAGTGGTATCCAGCATGGCCTCACACACTCAAACCATGCCCCTTCCCATCCGCACAAACACAGTTGATTCGCAAACATCATCATCATCGGGCCAAATCTCTCCACCCTACTCCCCAGCATCACCAGCATCTCGCATGGTAACATCGCCAACCGAAGAGTCCTTCTTCGGCGCCATCACAGCGCGAATCCGCGGTCGCTCACGAAGTCGCTCTCGCGGCGCCCCTTCAGACAGGCAACAAAAGTCGCCGCCCGTAGCCATGCCACCACACTCACGACATGCATCTACCGCCAACTCAACCACTTCGCCAGGTCCAGCATCTCCACCAGGACAGAGCGCCAGACCGACTCTCCAGGATACAGGCAGGAGAACTACTAGCGGTAGCGATCCGTGGAGAGGCCGACACTCAAACGACTGGCTTTTCAACGGATATTCCGTCACGGCTTCAGCCAAGGACTTTCTCCAACGACGCAAGTAGACGACGGTCATGGAAATTGGTCTGATTTATGACGCTCACGGCAACGGAGAAAAATATTCATTCGTGTTTGAGCTGGCTCGGGCAATGTATTACCGCTTTCTTATTCGCTCCCTTCGTATTACCTTCTTATTTTCTTGATTCAATGTCGTAAACTAAGTGAGTAGTTGTGTAAGATAGCCATACTTAATCAAAATTTAGCGACATTTCCTGACAGCTAGCTATTCTTACTTGCTGCAATCCTCCGACTTATGTGTGACCGTGCGAATAGGAGATATAGGTAACATGGTGTTAGCAGTGTATATATATATATATATATATATATATAAGTTTAAAAATTCGCCACATATAGTTCTTTATTCATTTTACTGCGACAATGGTTTGACAGGTGATATATATTCTTTTCCCTGCTCCATTACACCGTCTTCAGTAATCAAATTTCAACATGAAGTTCAGTCTCACAGCCAGCATTCTACTCCTCGCGAGTACAGTCTCCGTGCGTTTTCCTCATCTTGTCAAAAAGAACATTTGTAAGAACCGCCTCAACTGACAAGTCTCCCGGCGTCTAAGCAACCGACAACTGCTACTGCGTTGGATCAGGATCTCTCCCACTAATATCCGGAGAAACTTGCTGCACAAAGGCTCGCGAGCCTGCGAACTTTGAAAACTCAACTGGCAACTGCGTCTTCCCCAGGAGAGGAGATTTCAACCTTCTCCAAAGTCGATTCAGCGGCTGCTGTTCAAGTCTTGGGAACAACGGCGGTGTCTGCTTCTAGAAGTAGATATGGACAAAGGGCGGTGGATAATGAAACGATCTGCGCTCCCGTTTTTGCTTGTCCTCGATTCAGCGATTCATACATGCACCAGCGGGCGAAGGATCAATTGGCGTTTATCTGACTAGGGGTTGCTGCAAACTTCGAGCATATACTGTCCCCCAAATTTTGAATATGTCGCTCCAATCATATACTTATTCTTAATGTTTCCATCCTCGTTACACAGAGCCGATACTGCTCACGAAGCCCAAAATAGCCCTCTTTCTCTATTCGCGCTGGAATTGTGTGAGATAAAAAGATGGAGAGCAAGAATTTGGGTAGACTCCTGTTGATACGAGCCCAAGTCAGTCCATTGCGGCCCTTTTACCATCCGCCACGACTCTTGATGTGGTAAATCACTTTCATAGTATCGTATACAAAAATGTAGCCAACGACGAAGTTTGACATGGATTGCCTCATCTCCAAAGGGTGCTCAATTCATACTCGATATCAATGAAGTATAGAGTTTTGATTGTGGACTCACTCTCTGTTTACATAACGTGTCTGTGCACCTCGTGCACGGATTCATCTCGTGCACGCTGAACACCATCTCAGCGATCTCAAAAATGAGGCTTTACAACGCCACATAATAGCTTAATATTTATAAAAACGTAATGTTATAGTAAATAGAT